>NW_011889144.1:1726348-1755960 GCF_000151845.1 Pteropus vampyrus
CCAGCCCTAACAAGGCATGGTCCAGTTAGCAGCTGTCTGCAAGGATCGAAGACAGCCTATGTAGCCTGAGGCCATCACGGTTCCAGGATCTGTTGGGGCAGCTGGTCTTTCCTCCCAGGAAACACAAGGATGTACAAAAGCTTCCCAGTTCCCACTCTTACATCTTCTCTAATCCAAAACTCCTTGAAAAAAGCAAAACCAAAAAAGCAGGCCATGTATAAAGAACGACCCTGTGTTTCATAACAGAACCCCAAGTCCTTGGCCCGAGGTCCAAGTCAACTGCCTCTGGAGTTTCATGTGCCAGCAGTGGGAGTCTGGACATAGTGCACGCCCACACTCGGTGGCTGCTGCCGCCGACAGGCAGTCCTGACTTTAGACACTTGTGTTCCTGGAAACCACGATGAAACATGCACCCTAATAAGATGCAGAGACCCGATGACTGCGGTGTCCTGGTTAGGTCACACATGGACTCAGCGATAGACGGACACTTCTACCCTCCATCACACAGACGTGGGCTGGATGGGCAACTCTCGGGACAAGGCTCCTGTGTTTGCCCTCCTGGTTCTGTCTCCTATCCAGCCGGGTCCATTCTGTCTCCCCACTGCCAACCCACACCTTCTTGTTCTATGTGAGGCTTGTGTTAAACAGCCTTAAGTCCTTTTTGAACAAGGAATAAATTTTTAAGCAAACAAACAAGAAGATAGGCAGCTCTCTCCTCATGGCTCCAGGATCTGAGAGCACAGCAACTATTTTAAGAAGAACAGGAATAACGAAGGAGTTAAGGACAAAGCTCGCTGAACTCACCTCCCATGTGTTTGTTCCCCAGTCCCCAAGTTTCAGATAATAGGAGTTCCCACCTCTTATACACGTCCTACACTGTGTCCTCCTGCATGTTCTATAGTGACAGTCCTGCAGCATGAACTGACCAGAGGCCATCTTCCAGCCATGGCATGATGAATGCAAATTGTGGACCATCTCAGACAGTGGCCAATGGCGGACACTCCTCACTACCTTCTGGTAGGGCAGAGGGAGTGGAATCCTAAAGCTGAAATTGGAGTCCTTGCCAGCATTTCCTAAGCCCAAGGAAAGGGCACACTCACCAAGCATTTCGGGGTAGAAGGGGTACTAGCTAGCTTTGGCGTCAGAGGTCTGAGTTCAGGCCCTAGCTCTGCCATCTGGCCTCAGGCAAGCCACTCACCATTTCCTCACTTGTAACACTAGGGCACGACATTAACCTCTTTTCCTAAACGTCCACAGAATAACTGGCTATTTATAAAACTCAACTAAGTCACCTCTAAGATGAGCATTTGTTTTATTGAGTACATTAAGAATACGTCAGAACCTATGAAAATGATATCAGCTTGGGGAATAATCAAGTCTGGAAATTCCAATTAATCTGTTTGAAAATCAATAACCCACCCCACGCCTGGGGGGTCAGAGTCACAATTTCTGGGCGGACTCGTGCCTTACCGCGTGGCCAGCTTATGGCAGACGACACCCGTGTCAGTGATGACTTCACTCAGCCTCAGCTCCAGGTGGACCTTGCCCTGAAAGGCACAAGGACAGAGGGTCACGGGGGAACGGCCAAGCACAGCGGAGAGCTGCAGTCTCCATTCACGAACACGTGGTTATGCCTGACCCTGCATGGCGTCCATCACACTTCTACCCACCCCCGCTTAGATTCCAGAGACCAGGACGGGGCGTGGCTCCCCGAGAGCATTAAAGGTTCCAGCCCAGCCGGCATATTAGGCTCCCCACTCTGCTGACAGCAAGCTACTGTTCAGAAAAAAAAGAGCTCAAAATGAGCAAGAAAAAGGTAGTCAAGAAAGTGCATCCCAGTTTGTTTGCTTTAGGTTGTGTTCTTTTACGCGACTTGGGTCTGTAGTCTGACACCCCAAAGCCTCAGGGGTAGATTTGGGCAGTTCTCCGCCCAGACATCTTGGTGCTTCTGCGTCCTTGGTGAGGACTGGATCAGAGGCCAGGGAATCTCAGTCCTGCTCTTCAGGCAGGAAGTTAATGCTCACAGATATTTGTGGAAGGAAGGGGAGCAGAGGGAGCTGGAGTAGTGAGAGCAGAACCCGTGCTGTATTCCTACTGGTGTCTATGCAAAGGGTCACACCAGCGGGAGGACAGAGCAAATGGGTAAGGAGGACACAAGCAGGTCATCATCAGATTATCGCAGGGGGTTCTGGGGAAGAGGAGAAAGGGGCCATGAGGAAAAGAAGAAGAAAAACCTGCTCCTAAAAAAAAACAAAAAAACACTCAACAGATGTGTGGCACACTTATGTGAGAGATACATGTTATAAGGTTAAAATTAGTATTATTTTTTATTAGAAAAGAGAGGCTGAACTAAATAATCTCCAGGGTCCTTTCTGACTAAAACGTCTAGAAAGCCTTTTGAAGGCTGCCTTGTCTCTGAATATTCAGGACCCTGGGATGGGACAGGATGTCAGATGGAGCAGGTAGGACAAATGGGGAAGGTGAGAACAGGACAGCTCAGCTGGCTCCCACAGTGGCTTGAGTGTTCCTGCCACTTCTGTACTGCTAGTTCTCCTGGGCAGCTCCAGAGACACCTGTTGTCTGCCCCACCAGGTGTGCACTAGCCCTGTCCCTAACACCAGAGCAGCCGCTCTGCTCTTCATACTACCTGCATTCCAGCACACTGTCCGCATGGCTCGTGTCTGCGCCTCCCCAGTGCCTAACCTACATGAGAACCTTGGATGAGGTGGATCCCTGTCACCCCCAACCAGGACCCTGGGGCATCCGTGTGGAGAATGTGCTGGCCTTTCACCCATAGAAACTCCTAGTTCCGCACTTGGCCTGTGAGAAACCATCTGGCCAACAACACGAGGTTTTTGGATCCATCTCCCCAAGTCACTATTCTGAAACCACCCAGCTCTTCTGCCTAAGGAAAGGCAGTTCTCAAGAGATGCGCAGATTGAAAGATCTTGCACCTGCAGGATTCTAAGCTGTCCTTGCACCTGCGGGATTCTAAGCTTGAATCCTGAACCAATGGAGCATTTCACCGAAACGCTGGTAGCACCGATGATGAGAAAAGGATGGGCGCCATCCCGCCGGAAGATGAGGGAGACCATGGTCATCTGAGGGTTCCCCGCACTCAGACTTTAACTCCCAGTTAACACCTGACCCCACATGGAAGCACCACCGGTGTCTTTTGACAAGAGGCAGCACGACCCTCTTACTGAGAAAATAAACAAGAACCTAGGATCTGGTGAGGGGAGACACCTCTCCAGTTTGAGTCTGGGTTCATTTCCTTCACCCTAGCCCATCTTGACTCCCCTCTTGTCCCCTCTGTCCCCCTGAGAGCCCTTACTGGGCAGGTGCGGTTTTGAAAAGTACGTGGTGCTATAAACACCAGTCCACAACTTCCCCAAAGAAAGCCTTTCTGACTCTAAGCAAACTAGCTCCTCCCTTTAATGGGCTCCAGGATTGCCAAACCCTGAAACAAGTGGCTGTCCCCAGACACCACAGTACTGAGCCCTGCTTTGCAGTTTGGTGGGGAGGCTGGCTTCAGGGATTCTCCACATCTCCAAGATGTGGCAGAAGCAGCTGCCACACCCACAACGCTGACAAAGAAGATCTGATGTGGATGAGGTGCCCCTGGGCTCCCTGACAATACAAACTTGAGAGCCACAGGCCTCCCCTGGGAGTGACAGGCCCTAAGAAACTCAAACCTCGGCCTGGGCGCACGTGGCAGCAGACTAGCCCCACACCACTCACCAGCTGGGGACAAAGCCAGTTACTGTCTTTGGGGCCTTTTCCTCATGTGCAGGACAAAGTGGTCACAGCGAGGGTGGAAACAATGGACAGGCAGATGCCCAGTGGTCTTGGAAGCAGGACCAGACTACCAGCACCACAGCTGTGTGACCCTGTGCAACACCTAGTGTCCTGAGCACAGAATCGGTATCTGCAAAAGGTTTTGACTGGTGCCTGTCACACGTGGGAACTCCAGGAGCACTTGCCAAGAGACACTCTGCCTGGAGCAGTTGGTTTCCCAAGGGAACCAATGGCTCAGTCCAAACAGAGTCCTTGAGAGCGTCTTCCACCCTGGAAGCATCTCTCATCTGACAAGTGCGCCAATGGCAGACTCCAGGATGTGGCATTTCCCCTCGCACGTGTCTGGGTCTGGTCCTCCTGGCTGACCTCGCTGAGCTCTAAGCAAATCCTCAGGGCCTGTAACTGAGGAAGGTGCCTGAGAGCCATGCCGGCTTTGTGGGGGTTGTGGGGGTGAGAGATATGCCCAAAGTGACAGCGATGATGCTGACAACGCTGATTTCCTACGGCTCCCTTTTCCTGAGCACCAGCCAGCGTTTAGAGCTTTCTGAATTATCCCGTAATTCTCAGCACATCCATGAAGTTGCACTGGCATCCTCTGCTAAGATGAGAACACTGAGGCGTATAGCAACTAACCACCTGCCCTCTGAAATCAAACTCAGGACAAAACTTTGTGATAAACAGCATTAAGAACAGAACAATCTCCTATGAAGTCTGGTTCTTCCCCTGCCTTCTCAGATGCACTGGGCGTCAACTCTTTCATGGCTTAATTTTTAACATTGGCGATGGCCTTTCAGACTGATGTTTCACTAATTCATTTTAACGGGCTTCTGAGAAGCAAAAGAATGTAGCTGGGGTTTCATAGAGCCCCACTGCTGATGCCCGGGCTCGCCGTCCTGTTTCCTGTTTTTCCCAGAAGAGGACGACATGTCCACATCAGCAGACCCTGTGACGGCTCATGTTTCCTCTCTTAAGGCAAACACTTCCTTATACCAAGGTGGCCGATGTCGTTAGCTAATCTGTGTTGGTACCATTTTCTGGTGATTTGGGAGAGGATAATATGAGTTAAAACAAAACCATACATACACTTTACATAACCGAAAGGACTTTCTCCCCAGAAGTTAACTCAACTGATCTGCAGTTCAGAAGTTCACATCTGTTGTTATGCAGTGTCACTGACGGTTCAGGTGACGCCTCACACAGTGTGGGCATCACACCACCTCCAACCCAGCACAAACAACCCAGCCACAAATGCCGACGCCCAGAGACACTGAGGGCCACACCTTCCAACTCAGGGCAGGCAGGAAATTCAGGTTCTAGGCTCAGCCTCTGCACAGCCAGCATCTGGGCTCACAGAGCACCAGACACAGACCTGCTAGGCTGAGCTACTACCTGCTCAGTTACACACAGCGAGGTAAGTGGAGGGGAAGGAAGGAGGCCTGACCTTGCCCTCTCCTTCCTGCAACTCCTTAAACCCTTCAAAAAACTCAGCTGCTGACATTGATTGTTTGGGAAATTCTTCAAATAGGATTGTCTGACACATGCGTCACATTCCTAGAGATGATTTGGATGTGGCTGCCAGGCTTGCTGTGATGGCTCACTGGCATTCTTTTCTGAATATATAGTTTCTTAACAAGTTTACTAAAACAAAACAAAGCACAAAGCAGAGCTTAGTGGCTGCCAGGCATCGTTGGAGGTGTTAGGGAAGGACCCCCTAGTGGCACAGTGAGGGGGGCCTGCTTGGATGATGGCTAGGAGACTGTCTCCCTCCCCATTCAATACCAAGAAGGACCCAAGGCATGAGAAGAAGGAACCCTTCCAAACTCAAGCAAATGTTTTGGCAGCCATGACTGGCTGTGCAGCGCAGAGCACATTTCACGCTCATTCCTGCAAATCACCTTGTTCTGTGAGCCACCTAGGGTCAGGGAAGGAGCTGAAGCAACTAATCATTTTTAATAAAGTGATTTACCAGAGACTTAAACAACATCGGCTCCAGAAGGAAGCAAGATATTTTTTAAATCATCTTTTCCCCCCATTTCTGTGACTCATTGATCTCTCGTTGACCCCAGTTTTGTGACACTTTCTTTTGGACACATGCCTTTTACTGTGAATTACAGAGCAGATGGATTTAAGAAACCATATGCTGTCCTCTGCCCTTTTAAAAATCGTTAAGTGTGACATTTCAAAATGAAAAGTCGGCTGTAGGGCAAAGATCATAATTTCACTTTTAAAAGCCAGTTTTGAACCTGGGGGCGTGCTGCTCCCCTGGGGATATGACCACTTTTTGAGTGGGCACCCTAAGAACTAACTACCCAGCACAGTGCCGGGACTTGGCGGGCAATCAGTGAACATCATCCTTCTTCTTCTCTTCATGGTAATAATGATAAAGTTCCCGTTCAAAATTCACAAATTCCTAGGAAACTGGCCCAGCTAGGGTCAGTATCCCATCTCATAGATGATATGAATCAGGCTCAGAAGGACAAGGGACTTATCCACAGGCCCCAAAAGTGCATCAAAATGAAATAGTGCAACTATTACACATAGCCATACGATGAAGCCATGCATCCATGTTTGTAAGATTTGTGGTAACAGAGCAGTTCTGGATCTTGACTGTGGTGGCGATTACACAAATTTACACATGATAAGCTGCACAGGATACAAATGTACACACATGTGCACACGCATGCAATCAGCTGCATAGAATATACACATGCACTTGTGCACATGTACCCACATACACACGTGCACGGACACACCGATACACATGTGTACACGTAAAATTGGTGAGATCTGAACGAGATCTGTGTATTGTGAGACTGTCAGCTGTGCTCTTGCACCAGTTACACAGGATGCTACCACAGAGGAACAGAATGCAAGAAACACAGGCCTTTATTTAATATTTTTAGTCTTTAAGTATAAATAGGAGAATATACAATTTGCTAATCATTATTCCCTGCCTACTTTTGTGACTTCCTATGAATCTGTAACCATTTCAAAATTAAAAGTAAAAAAAGGCAAGAGAAAAGAAAAGTTACTCTTGTCAATAAAATCCCACTTGAATCCGGAGGTAACACGGTAGGAAGAACATGGTGAAGACACCGCTGCAGGATGCTCTCAGAAGCCATCTGATTATGCTGCCATAGGCTATGTTACTTCAGAATAAAAGTGATGGGGAAAATCGTCAGAATGAAAAGCAGGAATGGTTTCAGTTACAGAGCACCATTTCAGAGCACATCACTTTTGGAAACTTCTGTCTAAAGATGAGATTTCCAAATCACCCAAGCAGGTGCAGTTGGTTGTTGTATTCCTGGTGTTAATATTCATCTTTACTGTTAGAATAGTTTTTCAACTTCGGACAGGGTTTGTTAATTCTGTAGTAATTATACTATCTTCTAATCTCTACAGCAAGTATAGGCCCTTGGTTGGAATTAATTAAATGTGAAGTACCATTATGATGCCTCTCTGGCTCAACTCAACACTTCCCTCTGGCTGCCTCCTTGTCAGTTTGTGGATCCATCTCTGTGGCCACTAGGGCCTGTGCACGCCAGGACTCAACAGGCAGAATCCCTGAGACCCTGCCTTTACCCTCAGAGCCCAGCTGAGGCCAAGGGTCCAGGGGAAAGCATGAGGCATGAGGTCTCCAGATGCCGGACAAGAACTTCTGGAGTGGGGTGTGCCAGGCGGTGCTGGGGAAGTCCTACTGCAACGTGTCAGGCACTGGCCAGCCGTTCACAAAACCCTGCTTTACAGAGGAGACTGAAGCTTGGAGAGAACCATCCTTGGCATATTTCACTAGTAGATGGGGACACTAAGCTCTGAGCCAGGCCTGCCTATGCCAGAGACCCTGTGCCCAGCCACATACCCCTGCCAAGCCTTGCCGTCCCACAGGACCCGCCAATGAAAAAGCTTGTGTATCTCAGTGTCAGGGCCATTGTACCATCTGGTCTTGGCTCCCAGTCTTGGAATTCCAGACACTTGCATGAGTTTAAGAACAGGCTTGACTGGAAACCACACAAGCCAGGGTCACAAGAGAAGAGAAGATGCAGCTGCCCCTCCGATGGGTGTTCGGGTGTTCTCTGGGACACTCAGTGTGAAGAGTGACCCCAAGTTACTGGCAAGTCCAAGAGCAGTCTTGTAGGGAAAGGTTGGGAACCTGGAGCCCTGCAGTCTTGCCTGCTAGGGGGAGAAACCCCCAGTCCTTGGGGGGTGGCTCCTTCCACAGGATAGGGGGATCAGTCCTAGCTAACACATTGCCCATGCGAGCCAGGGTGAGTCTAGGACGCTTCACACGATGGGAACCTCATCAGAGTGGTCACTTCTTATAACTCTAAATCCTTCTTCATTGAGTGTGGAGCACTTGAGAACACATTCGATGACCTCCAGCAAACACAGGGACCTACAGTATGAAGTTCTGTGTGCTATTCTCACCTCATATCTTTATTTTTTCTTATCCATATTTTCTCTTCACCTTCAATTATGTTATTGTCCTTTCATAGTTTGTATTTTTAAAAGCTGCTTCAATCTGTATGACAAAGTGTGACAATAACAAATTGAATAAACAAAATTAACAAGCCTATCCTTACTATAAATAGGAGGACACAATGTGATAACCATCAGTCCCTGTTAAAACCAAAACCCTGCTTATATTTTTTAACCACATAGTCTCTTCCATTTCCAAAGGTCTCCAATGTTCCATGGGTTCTAGTGGGGGTCTCACCTGTACTTCTGAGTCAGCGTCGACATGCTGCAGCTGGAACCATGTGTCCCTGTTATGGTACTTCTGTAAGTCCTCCTTCTGAATGGCCACCTTCCCTAAAACATACAACACAGAGGAAAAGCAGGCATGAGAGGGAACAAATCCTCCAGACCCAACAAGGTTCATAAGCGGAAATCTCCCACTACCACTAACCAATTACTTCAAACGATATAATCCAAAACAGATAATCGAGTAAACTGATAACGCCACGCTATCTTCCTTGCAGTATAGTCAATATATGCCACATTTCATCTTGAAGGTGCCCATGTCCCACCCACTAGCAGAACACATCTCACACATGACTGTCTCGGTGGTTGCCAATCTGCCTGCTCTCAGGATGGACGCACAGCCTGAGTTTAGACAGGGCCCACCTTTTATGAGCACTTTCACTCTCTGTACTTTACACAAGGTGGTTGTAATGAGGTGGAGGCAGTAGTGGGGTATTTTCTACAGACAGGGAAACGGCTCTGCCAGGCACTTGCACAGTAAACTGCTCAGGACCTGGGAGGAATGCAGGATGGGGGTGAGGGAGTGAGCACTGAAGGCAATTGCTAGGCCATTCGGGCAGGGAGACATGGACAAGCCACACCACCATCGCCTTCTGCCTCGACATCTGCGTTGCAAAGTGAGGATAGGGCAGTGCTTGCTTGGTAGGGCTTTGATGAGGATTTCATGGAAATGTGTGTGTGTGTGTGTGTGTACTTGTATGACCTATAGCTTAGAATACACAGGTGTGCATATTTAGGTTATACAGTGTGTGTGCAAACACAAACATGTGAACATACTCAGCTTAAATAATGTGTATGCACATGTGTGCATATGCATATTTTGCTTACACAGTGTGTGCATGCTGTGTGCACAGTCAGCTTATCTAGTATACATATGTACATGTGTATATTTAGCTTATATAGCATGTGTGCATGTGTGTGCATGTCAGATCCGTAGTCACAATGGCACACCTATGTACTCAGGTTACCTCATGGCAACAAAAGAAACTCAGGATGCAGCTAGAATGAACCATCACCCTCCTATTGCCCACCTGGGTCTATGAATCAGTGTCTCTCAAAGTGTGATCACGAGTCACCTACATCAAAACATCTGGAGAGTTTCCTAAAATGCAGGTTCCTGGGCCCTATCCCAGTTGGAGGGAACAGAATATCCGTTATGGGGTCCTGGAATCTTCATTTCCAAGTCCCCAGGGAACTTTCGTGGGCCCCAAAGTTTGAGGATGTCCACTCTAGATAGTTTTACAATCTGTACATAGGCTTGGTACTTTGGAGCTAGAATTTCAGCGAAAATACACATATACACATTTTGTTATATATATGCATATGTGTATTTTTATATGCAGCTTTTGTTTCCCTGCCTTTCTTCCATTATTTCCTCTTCCCCAAACATCCTTGCTCCTTGAGTCCCCCTGCAATGTCGCCTGCTCTTAGGTGCTCCCCTGGGACCTGTTCTGTTTCCAAATGCTCACATGAGACTTTACTGGGGTCTCCGCCCAATCTGTTCCAAGATGAGGGATTTAAGGAAAAGAAGAGGACACTCTGCTGTTTGGTGCTGTGGGATTTCAGGCCATGCTACCTCAAAATACGTCACTTTGCACAAAGGTGACTTAAGCTGAAGGTAAACGAGAATCAACAGATGCAGAAAGAAGCCCGACCAGAGTTCCCCTTCTCTGACCACGAGCAGAAACTGCTGAGAAATAAGGGTTGCCCCACATCCCTCTCTCAGGAAGTTTTATGGCCATGAAGAAGATGGAAAGTCGGCACCAGGATGGTCCTAAACAAAAAACCTACTCCATTCATTCCCCATATACTCACTGTCCCATGGTCTGCCACCCTTCGAGGCCTAAAACCTTTCTCCTTTGTCTTGTCCCTTCTCTGAAATGTACTGTTCCTTTGCTAAGACGACATACCAGTCCAAAGTCTAACTCTTTGAGTTACTCATCATTGAAGTTTCCCCTGCGTGATGCATGCCGTGGGCGTTAATAAACTGTTTCTCTCTGGTTAATCTGCCTTTTGTCAGTCCATTTTACAGGGCCCTGGCCAGGGAATCTTAGTAGGCAGAGAACAGAACTCCTCCCCTATGGTATTCACACTTTGTTCTGAGAACTTGGTCAGTGGAGCTCGGCTCTGGAGTCCAGACCCTGAGACACCCACCCACCAGCACAGATGTGAACGTTCAAAAGGCGAAACAAACACGAAAAAGCTGTTCCAAGTGCCAGAGGAAAGGTGTCCAGGGAGTCAGGACAATTGACAATTTGCTTCCAATGACTCTTGTCTTCAATCTCCACCTATCCATCATTGTGCCATTCGTTATATCAGCACATGTACATCATCTCATTGTCTCAAAGGGAAGGTAATGTATTTCACACTCCGCACACTGCAAAGGAGACTTGAGAAAGACCCTGGAACCATTCGACCTGGGATCCTCAGTTCAAGGTCAGTTAATTTCACACAGCCAGTTCTTCTGTCTGCCTGTGAAGTGGACGCAGCACACAAGCACTCCAAGGGTCAATACCATTGCTCACGTCAACCTCGCTGGCTCAGCTCTCACCACACAGAGCCATCTGAAGCTAAATCCTGCCCAGCCACACACTGCACAACCATTTCAGCCACTGCACACAGTCAAAGTTGGTGTGTGGTGAGAGCTGAGCCAGAGAGACAGACGCAGGGAACATGCAGCGGACACAGGCTGCAAAGAGAGTATACTCCACAGAAATTCAGAGAGACCCAAATTACAAGCCATGCGAGATTTCCTCCAACCAGCATCAAGTTACAAGGGCAGGATGGCTCTCTCAGGACTCATCTCAGGCTCCTCCTCACTCCCCAGTCCTCCCGTCCCACCACTCATTGCCTTGTGGCATCTCGCTGAGGTCCTGACAGTGGATCCCACTATCTCTGGCCATCCCTCAGCCCACCCCTATGCCAGGAAGAACAGCCGCCGAGGGAATATGCCTTCCTCTCTGTTTGGCTCCTGCAAAACTCTTTCCTTTCTCCCAATGGGAATATGGTTTTGAGTCTTGCAAGAATAAAGCCACATGAAACAAAAAAATTCTTGGAATTGAATTGAGCAATATATTTCATTGAAAAAGAAAAAAGAAATCTTCAGACTCCGTGATTAGTTCAGCTGGATAAGAGGATTACGTTTGAAGTTTGAAATGTTAAGTAATTGCAATGCTTTTATGAGCTTTAACTGGAATAGGGAGGAGTCACATATTTAATGCTTATATGAATCTTGCAACTTACACATCATTACTCTTTATTTTTGGAAGTACTTAATCTAATATTAAGTATGTAATACAGGAAAATATCACAAAACTCGAAACTGTCAAAGAATATAAAATACAGTCAAGAATAAATTTCTCTCTCCCCTGATACACAGGTTCCTGACTCAAGGGTCACCTGTCACCAGCTTTCTCTTTGGCCTTCTAAAGATCAATCACATTCAAGAATATACAAATCTGTGCTTTTAAAACATGTATATTAGTGTTTCTAAATACTGTTCTGAGAGAATACCTGATCCGCAACCATAAGGTCTACTTAAATGTCTTCGATGTGGCATAATCCACAGAGTTGTTCCAATCTGAGTTGTTCCAATCAAAAGTCACTAAATCATTTGGCCTCACTTTCTCATTTGGACAGAGGTGGGGCTGCCTGATTTTCACCACTAAAAACTTGTATTATTTCCTCTAATGGGTGCTGTACCTGTCAGGGTCTGTTCAGAAGAGAGAGGCACGCCAGGTAGTTCAATAGAGGGCATGTGATTTGGGAAACCAAGTACAGAGTCATCAGAGGACATGGGGACATGTGGACAACCACGGTAAAACCTGCAGGGAGGCCAATTAAGATCAGACTTTAGGAAGGGCAGCCAAACGTTTCCCCAAGGTCGAGCCAGTGACAGAGATGTTTGGTCTCATCACTCCTTTTCAACCTGGTGTCCTAACTGGTCCATAAAGGCAAGAGAAAGAAACAAGGGCACATAGACTAGAAAGGAAGAAGTAAAAGTCTTTATTCACAGAATCTATAAGAAAATCTGCGAGAAAAGCTAATAGAACAGGTGTGTTTAGCAAGACCACAGAATACAAGATAATACATAAAAATCAAGTGTATTTGTACATACAAGCAATGACAATGAAAACTGAAAATTTAAAAAAACCAATAGTATCTTTCACAAAATGATGCTTTTATGGCTTGTGCTTTTGGTGTACTATCTTAAAAAGTCTTCATCTACTCCATCAAAAACAAAATATGTAAAGATAAATAAATAAATGTGTGTGTGCACGTGCACACATACACAAGATATGTATATGCTGAAAACACATTCCAAAATACCGATGAGAGAAATTAAAGAATACCCAAGTGCATGGAGAGATATGCCATGGAGGGTCTGACGACTCAAATTTGGTAAAATGTTAGTTTTCCCCAAATTAATCTACAAGTCAGTGCAATCTCAGGCATTTGGGAAATTAAGAAACTGATTAAAAAATGTAAATGACAATTTGAAGGGCCTAGAATAGCAAAACAAGTTTAGGAAACAAACAAAGTTGGGGGCACGCTCACTGGATATGCCCCTCACTCCTGGACTCGAATCCACGGCGGGGCACGCGTGCGGCAGCGGCACCAGGAGACACAGAAGGTGAGTGTGGGCTCCTCCTGGCTCGATGCCAGCAGATCAGACACGGAAGACCGTGAGAAGCCGGTGACTGTGCTCGTTTCCATGACACAAATTTATACTCTAAATCTTGGCTTCTCATCCTGGTAACAACATAATTACTAGTCATAACTTTAAATTATTCCTGGAGATCCAGACAGGCACTTATTTTTACAGCTGTAAAAAAGATGGCGAAAACATCTAAGCCCAATTACACACTGACACACCATAATTTTAAAGCCACCAAGAATGGCTAAACCATGATTTTGCTGGTAATCTTTAAAAATAGCAGATACCTTCAACAGAATGATTAATAACTATCTTACTTGATTATTTTGAGGGGAAATAACCTCAGAACCAATTTGAGCAGGTTCTCTGATTAAAATATGCAAAAACACTTAAATTTCTTTTTCCTTGAGAGAACAAAAGTTCTTATGTACCTCCAAGAATTAATCAAATTCCTTCATTCTAGTATAATCTGAGCCAATTTCTAAAACCAGAATTGTATCTCCATATTCATTTTCACCTGTCATACTGGTGTGTCCAATGTAGGCATAGTGCCACTGGGTAAAATGTCAACTTCTAACTGAATAGCTTAAGATTCTAACTTTCGCACTTCCTTTTCTTGCTTCCTTCCCTCCCTCCTTCCTTAAACAAACCTTGAGCACCCAGTAGGTGTTGTACAGTTATAAACCTGGGCCCTCCCTTAAGGAGCTCCAGACCATGGGAAGTCATTTCAGTGGACACATAACAAGAAGCAAAAGAAATGCTCCATCAGGTGAAGCCATAGGAGAACACCAAGGGGACAGCTTGTTCAGGTGCCACCTCAGGCTAACCAGGGTCTTGAGTGGGCGGCGGCAGCTACGCGGGCATGAGGATGGGTAGACAGACCAGAGGTGGGGTGCCAGGCCGAGGAAGCAGTGTGAGCCAAGGTCAGGAGGCAGGGGGCACCAGGAGATGGATTGGGAAGGGTTAGGAGGGCTTGAGCCCACCTCTGGGGTTGAGGGGGACAGGAAAGGGGAATCCCTCTGCAAAGTATCCATGAAGAGCTTGAATGCCAAGCTAAAGGTTTGGGCATCATCCTGAAGGCAAAGAGAGCCTTGCAGGACCTGAGCAGCTGAGTCCCATGGTCAGATCTGAATTTCAGATCCATCACAATAATGAGGGACAGCTGCCAGCAAGACCTGGAGAGTGTGCACTGTAAACTTACAAACTCTTCATCAGTTTCCTTCAGAGTTAAGAATCCAGCTGGGAAGCAATTATGATGGTTCCATCTTAAAATTAAGCCAAATATGAATTATCTGAGTTCCTATGTGATCTATGCCCATGTATTTCCTGGACAAACTCCAGTTATTTCTACTTAAATCACAGCAGTTTCCAAAAATGTTATCTTTTGGAAATGAAGATTCTCGGGCCCTGTGTCAGACCCATGACTCAGCATCTACATTTTAACAAGTGTGTGAAGCTCTGATCTTCACTACCAGAAACACCACCGGAAGCTTGGATCATTTCTTCATAAGCACCACTTTACGCTACCTCACCAAAAAAGCTTCCTTTAGACTTTCTGAGTTTGAATTTGTCATCATCTGTCAAGTGAAAGCCCACCGCCCAGGCAACTTCACTGGACTAAGAAAGCAGTTAGGCTGGTGTACTCAAAGTGGCTCCAGCCAGAGGAGGAACAAGCTAAAAGGAGCTCTTGGTAGAAGAGGATGAATATTCTCTTTCGACCAACAAGCTTTGCAGAAGTGGGGCTCCCCCAGCCTTAGGCCCACATCTGTCACCCTGTTGTCTTACACCCACACTAAGCTACCTCTTCAGGTGGAAGTAAATCCACTGCAAGGCTCTGGTGTTTAGATGTAGAGACCCAATAAGAAAGTGTTCTACAATCACATGGTTCCATTATAATAAAGGGGAAATGCATGTCAGGGGCTAGGACAAATATAAATGGGGTTGGGGAGTCCAGGATGACTCTAGGGTTATGGGTTTGCACCAAGTGAATTTTGGGTGGTGGGACACAGATGGGGCTGAAAAATGGTGGACAGTGGTGGTGGAAAACTGTGGGTGGTGGAAGAGTAATGGTGGATCAAGGGACAGAATGAAGGCTTGAGGACGGTGGATGGTACATGATGAGTGGAGGAAGAGGACAGATGACGGTTGGCTGATGGTAGGTGATGATGGGCAGAGGGTTGTGTATGGTGATGGTGGATGGTGGATGATGATGATGGGTGGCAGATGGCGAGTGAATGGTGGATAGCGGGCGGTGGTAGATGGTGGTTGGTAGGTGATGGGTAGGGGTGGTGCAGGACAGAGGATGAATGATTCATGGCGGTGGTGGAGAGCACACAATGAGTGAAGGGAGGTGGATGGTGATGGTGGATGATGGGTGTTAGAGGATGATGGATGGTAGGGGA
This sequence comes from Pteropus vampyrus, assembly GCF_000151845.1. Lineage (NCBI taxonomy): Eukaryota > Metazoa > Chordata > Mammalia > Chiroptera > Pteropodidae > Pteropus > Pteropus vampyrus. Next base: position 1,741,967 of record NW_011889144.1, read on the forward strand.
TGAGTTGCAGGTGGTGGAGGACAGACAATGGATGATGAATGGTAGGTGGTCGATGGTACATAATGGGAGGAGGGTGGTGGATGGTGATAGTAGATTGCAGCTCATGGGAGGGGATGGTGGTGGTGAGTCGAGGAAGATGATTTCTTTGTCCGATATAAATACATCCTTCTGCCATCACCATCCTCATCTCCCACCTACCTTCTACCACTACTACCATCCATTACTTTCCAGCCCCATCTATGTACCACCACCCACAATCCACCTGGTAGTATAAACGTATAAGCAGGAGCCATCTCGTACTGCTTCCTCCCCAATCAGTTACTCTCTCTAAATACAGGCAATGAAGCATAATCTAAAATGAACTCAGAAGCACAGACCGAGAATCTGGCTGCCGAGGTCTAAATGCCAGCTCTACCACCTACAAGCCATATGACTTGTCTGAAACCAGCTTCCTCATCTGAAAATGCACATACCTCACAAAGTTATGATGATTAAATAAGTCAATATTTGTAAAGTGCTTAGAACAATACTTTGCATATAATAAATGCTATGTATTTGTTAAATAAGAGATATGCACCAGATACTTCAATTTACATCTCTTCTCATTTCCTACAACATGAATTCCTGCCAGATAGTTCCAGAGTAAATAGGAAGTACTTACTATTCTTCCAAAGGGGAGAGTATGGAAGGTAGAAGAAATGACAGAACGAAAGTGCAGCTCCCTGACGCACTGGATGGCTCTTTAAAGTTGGGTGGTGGGTTTAACGTTTTAGAATCAAACACTAATCCCTATATACGCCCATCCAAAACGCTTTAGCCAGCAACAGAGTTCACTGAAGGCTCAGCACATGAATACCTCATAAAACTCTGATAAAGTTTTATTATTTTTCAGCTAAGCCACCCTAGCCAGAATAAAACAAGAATCAACATGTCCTAACCCTGTATAAAGGCTCCTCACTGCCCCACCTGTTTTTTTCATAAGCCCTAGATAGTACTGACTTGGACGCCTATTCACCCAACTTCGATAGAGCAAATAAGAGGCATTGTGATGGCTCACGGAGATGACTCAGGGGTAGGAAGTAAGCCACACGCATGAACTAAAGGAGGAATTCACATATGGATCAAGATCCTAAAAAGGAAAGTAGGGTGAAGGAGAGAAGGAAATGACAGAGCATGAGATCAGAATGGGAGGAAGGAGAGGGGAGGCAGGGGAGGAGCTTCTAAGGCCCTGCCCACCATGGAACAACTCAAGAGCAGAGCAGCAGGATGTGTTTTGTCACTTTGTCCAGCCCCCATTCCCGCTGTAGACACAGCGATCTGGTGAGTCTGGTGGAAAACGTGACTACTGCTCTCCCTTCCTCTAGTCATTCCAAATCACTTAGGTTTAGGAATGCTTTCACACTCACGCATCAGGTGACTAGTGCCCAGAGTCCAGGGGAAAGCGTAAATCTAAATGCCTGATTAGAACATAAAATGTTCAGACTGAAATTCTGTGAAGCCACCTATCACACACTGGGCAGGATGAAAATAAGATTCAGAGTAAGAGTGAGTTCTGGGGTGTTGGGTAGGAAAACCTACTGAAGGATTTTAGGGAGGTAGATGACTTCATGGGATGACCAAAGCAGGTGTAGACACACCTTTCCCCTCCCATGTCTCTGTTAATACTGGTACTCAATTCTCTACAAATAGAACCAGAGATGTTTGATTTGTTGGCCCCCCGCCTGCTAGGCCATCCTCTCTGAACCTCAGTGTTTTTTAATATAGCAAGTGGAGGTGTTATATACTTCCTGGGGTTAATACAAAAGATAAATGGCATGGTTTTATGCCCACGAAAACACCCAGCATAGTGCCTAGCACATATAAGCATTAAGCATTAGTTTTTTTCTAACTGTAAGAATCACCTGAGGAACTTAATAAACTATGGAATTCCAGGTTCAGCCCTAGGAAAATCTGAGTCCACTGGTATGGATAAATTTTAACACACTCCCCATTAGCGAAAGAGAAGCATGCTGCTCGGGGATAGACAGCATGGGATCTCGTCACTGCAGGACTAGTCAGATTTCAGAAAACTGAGGTGCATTAAAAAGGCTTCTAGTGGTAAGATGGTGACAGGTAGACTGTGCAGGCGGAGTCCTGTGCAGTACACAGGTAGAGTTCCACCTGTGCGCGCGCGCGCGCGCGCGCGCGCGTGTGTGTGTGTGTGTGTGTGTGTGTGTGTGTGAATACACATGAGGTTTTATGTCGAGACAGATAGAAAGGCCATTGTGGACACTGAGAAGTTAAGCCCAGAGAACAATTTGGTCAGATTATGAAAGGTCTCAAATGCATGCGCAGGAGTACAGATTTCTTTCTCCAGGCCAGATCAGGCAGGGTGGCCTCAAACTTGGCACATTAAAAAAAATTAATAAATCAGACTCTAAAATGAAAGCATGTAATTCCAAAAAAAATTTCTTCAGATAGGAGACTATCTATAAAACACACTGAATCTGTAAAATCAAATAAATGCAATGTGTGGAGTTATTCTCGAAAATCGTCCATTCTTTCAACAAATGTTTAGTGATCACCTCCTACACCAATGCCAGATGTTGCAGATGGACATGAGGGAGTCATTTTGGGGCCCTGATCATGTTTTGAACATCTTCTGTAAGTGCAGTGGGATGCCAGTGGTCAGCTTTAAACCCACACATAGAAAAGGCAGCTCTGGTAGTCCTAGAGTGAGGGGAGAAGTGCGAAGAGCCATGCAGCCTACATTCCAAGACCACTACAGACCTTCCATAGTGGTCTGGGCAGTGAGTAGGGGATGGTCAGAACGCCCGAAGGCTGAGCCAGAGGAAAGGCAACGAACAGTCTGTGTGACTCAAGTGCCCTCAGATTCAAAGTGCTCTACCCAACAGCTAAACAACCCCAATGCCTTCCCTCCCGGGAAAGGCCAAGACCATAACGTAGATGCTATATGCTGCTTGGATTCCTATAACTACAATTGTGCCCACGTTTGGCTTCTCAAGTCTATTTTTAATGCCACGGTGAACATGAATGGGACAGAGGTGCACTCCTGAACTCCGGAAGGTTCTTTGATGTTCTACACCTCTCCTCCACAGTCAGATCGGGCATCACTCTCTCCAGGAGTTTAATACTGAAATGCCAGTGCCTTTTAGAGCACCTCACTATCTCTGAGAACACCCTAATATCTCTGAGAACACTCCAATGCCTTGGAGAGCACTGCGATACCATCCTAGTCACAATGGAGGGCTGTTGGGTGTCAGGAACGGGCACAGCCTGAGGATGACAGGATGATGACAGAGGGTCTCTTATGCACACTGGACCCACAGAGGAGCCCTCAGGAGTCATTTGAGGACAGGTTTGGGGGTGCTGGACTCTCATCTTAAAGGACAGTTCCAAAGCCTTTGCTGGCGTGTTCTGGTCTCCCCATGTGAGTCCATGCTGTGAAGCTCCTCCTCATGCTGCCGGGGTGGGACTCAGGCAGCATGTCCCAGCCATGGGGGATGCCACAGCCAGCCTAGCTGGGCACCCTGGGCCACTTCCTGCCACTGCTCAGCACGGCCAGAAAGGCCAGGCTAAAAATGCTAAATCAACTCTGCTGTGCCTGGAAGAGACACCACGCTTACGCCAGAATGAGACCCCATTCGGAAGAGGTGAAGAAAAAAAGGAAACATCTATTTAAGTACCTACCAATGATTGAATCCCTCCGGAAAACGTCTCTATCAAAAATGTAAAACGACAGGTGGCGAAAGCTCCGAGGAATTTCACAGTAGAAGTCTTCTCCGTAGAAGGGGCTGGACAAATAAACAGAATGAGCACCGTTAGACTCTGTGAGGTGATGCCTCGTTATCAGTCGTCGCTCGCATGGGCATCGAAGTGGGGGCCTGCAGACTCAGCACTGACCTCGGGCACACACATGTCATCTTATTTTTAAATACACCACAAACACGCTATTCTGCGTTCCACTTGTGAGATATAAAATTGCAGTTTCTTAATTGGGGTTAAAATGAACTCAAGAGTAAACAGGCTGTAAAAATCTTCATAGATGTGGCCCCAGCACCAGAGGCATGTCACATTAAATGAATGAACTACTACGCTGGTTTGGCAACACCTCAGGGAAATCAGAAAGCAGATCGTGGTATTAACAAAATTATGTCTGTTGTGGGTGTCTAGGTTTAGCACAAATGCTCCAGAACCACTAACCATTTCGAAGGTCTGGGGTAGCAGGTGGCAGGCCTCATTTAGCATTCCAGTTCCAGACAATGTTCCCCTTTCTCCAGAAGTTACGGTGAAATCCATGCCTTTGGCTGGAAGGAGAGGATCCTCACCAACCACAGCCAACCCTCCACACAGACTTTGAGGCTCATTCACCCACAATGGAGACTCAAAATAAACTGCACATTCTGATCAAGGGGCAGGAATCCCCCGACGGTTCTGGCTGGGCATGGGCTTGGGTTAGCAGACGCTAGTTCATGGAAGCCACGGTAAATGTACAGAGAATACAACACCCACCAGATCTGCATCTGCTGGTTAGGAAATGGAGCAATTACTTCAGCACGCACACCTGTGACTACCTTGAAATCTGGCATGATTCTATTTTCATGCACGTGCATGGCTAAGGAAACACGTAATAGGTCAAGTAAGAACAAAAACAGTATGTTACATTTTGTTAGGAGAAAGAGGGATGTATATTCCTGACCAAGTATATAAAGAGAGATGGAAAAGAACTGATACCATGAGTGTCTCCTACCGAAAGTGACACTCATTTATTGTGACACAGACATGACAATAGGTAAGAAAGGGAGGGAGGGAGAGAGGGACCAGCTGCCAACCAAGAGACCTCCAGATCCATATTTTATCAATTCTGAGATGACTTTCCCCAACCCAAACTTTAGCATCTCTGAAATAAGAATGTATCCTGCAGTCAATGTCATAGATTAATTAGCACTGCTCTTTCTTAGTGGCACATAAAATACGGTGTATCTCATAATTGACATGTTACAGATTCTGTGAAATACAGTATTTTTGGTGGCATGATGTACCATTACTTGCTCTGGTATCATCGGTGTCTGCTTTCCATCATACTGTCCCCACGATGAAATAATGAAATCTCTAGAATACTGACTTCCCCTTAAACACAGGCGTGTGATATGTCAGTCAAAATTATGAAGCTCCTAAAGCACACGGACCAACTTCCAGCTCATTTTGTAGCTTGAGATCAACTCAGCATGGCCCAGTTAACCTGTGAAAGAAGGAGCAAATGGACCAACCCTGGAACTAGAATGAAACTCACCCAGTGAGGTGAGCTGGCTGTGGGGAAACCGACCAGGATGGGCGTGGGAGCGATGCTGACCCCTCAAGTAGAAGGTGGATGTACCAGCCCAGGAGGACAGGCTCCAGGAACCAGGGAGCTCGTTCAGGCTCTCATTCACTCCACCAACCAAGACAGCATTAGACTCAGGGACAAAGGTCACCAGCCAAAAGGGCAGGAAGCACAGAAGCCATCACCAGAAGCCATCACAGAAGGCAGGCATGATGGGAAAGTGAGAACCTGCTCAGAAGGGAAGGGGCGCAGTGTGAAGGACGGGAAAGCAGGAGGCAGGAGGGAGCTAGACAAGACTAGGGGCCACAAGTGGCACTGCCCACGTCTGGCCCCAACAACCGCTGAGTCTGGGAAAGGGAGTCATTGAGGAGGAAAGGGCGGAGGGAGGTGTGAAACCGGCAGGTCTGACATCTCAGGTCAGAAACCCAGAAACCAGCCCATGTGCCAATCCTTCCAGCCAGAAAGGGAAAGGACCCAGGATGGCCAGGACATGCTTCAGAAAGAAGATCAAAGGTGGAGGGCTCACAGTTCTAGGTTTCAAAATTTGCGACAACGCAACAGTAACTGAGACAGCGTGGTCCTAGACCAAGGACAGAATGAAAGACCCCCAACCTCACACTATACAGAGCAAGTAACTCAACCACACACCTGAATGTAAGGGCTAAAACTATAACACTCTTAGAAGGAAAGATAGAAATAAATCTTTGTAACCCAGGGTCAGGTAAAGATTTCTTAGATATGACACCAAAAGCACAATCGCTAAAAGAAAAATATCAGTAATACCAAAATATCAAAATACCAGACTTCATCAAAATTAAAAATATTTAAAATGTTGTACTTTAAAAGACATCATCAAGACACATAAAAGAAGACTGGGGGAAATATTTGCAAATCATATATCTGATAAAAAAAAAACTTGTATTGAGAATACATAAAAAACACTTAAAGCTCAATAATAAAAAGACAAGACAGATCACCAAAGAAGACAGAGGGCCAACAAGCATATAAAAAAATGTTCAACATCATTTGCCATCGAGAAAATGCAAATTAATTGACGAAATACCACTTCACACCCACTAGGACGGCGGTAATAAAAAGGATGATCAATTTAACAAGTGCTGGCAAGGATGTGGAGAAATTGGAACCCTCATACAGTGCTGATGAGAGTGTAACATGGTGCAGCCACTTCAGAAAACAGTTTGGTGGGGTCCTAAAAAGTTAAACAAAGAGTGACAACATGACCTAGGAATTCCCCTCCTATGTATAAACCCAAGAGAAACAAAAACATGTGTCTACAGAAAAACTTATATACGTCAATGTTCATATCGGCATTAGTCACAATAGCCAAAAGGTGAAAACACCCAAATATCCATTAAGTGACAAATGGAAAAACAAAAGTGACAAATGGTAAATCCATACAATAGATTCCTAATTGGCAATAAAAAAGGAACAAAGTACATATTACAACAATGAACCTCAAAAGCATGCTAAGTGAAAGAATCCAGGTGCATAAAAACCCCACTTTTTAATATTCCATTTATGTGAAATGTCCAGGAAAAGCAAATATGGATACAAAGTGGGTCAGTGAATGTCGGGAGTCTGGAGGTGGGGGGGTGGTAGGGGGGCAACTGATGAGCGCTCTTCCTGAGTGTTCTAAATGGATTGTGGCAACAGTGACGCAACTCTGTATATTTACTAAAAAATCGCTCAATTGTATGCTTTAAAAAATTCCTACATCGTCAAGAGGGCTCTTTATAGCGCCCTCCCTCCCCTCCTTACAGCTCACCCTCAGAAAGGGAGCAGAAAGAATCGTGCATTCTGTTCAGGGCGCTGGACGCCACCACCCAGGAGCCTGACTCGCTTGAGCATACATGACAGCCCAGGCCCTGTTCTGAGCCCCAGCATGTAGCAGATACAGTTGATCCTTGAATAACATGGGTTTTAAAATCTGCAGTCGGAAATCTGTGTTTTGTGGAGGGCCAACTAGTAGTTATACGAGGATTTTCGACTGCCCAGGGGATCAGCAACCCTAACCCCCAAGCTATTCAGGAGTCAACTGTATTCAGCCCTCACAACACCCTCGCAAGGCGGGGAAACTGAGGCACTGGGCAGTTTAGCTTACGCATGTTTACGAGAAAGGAAATAGTGGGGGTTTTGAATTCCAGTGTGGTTGGCAGAATGATGGCTTCCAAAAATGTCCAGGTCCTAATCTCCAAGGCTGAGAATATGTCACCTCACATGGCAAAGGGACTTGGCAGATGGGATTAAGTTAAAGATTTTGAGTTTGGAAGTTATCCTGGATTGTCCGAGTAGGTCCAGTGGATCACAGGATCCTCATAAGAGGGCAGTAGGAGGATCAGAGCCAGAGAAGGACACAGACCGACAGAAGCAGTGATGTGGGGCCTCAAGGTAAGGCCAGACAAACCCAGACAAGGCCAGGAAACGGATTCACCCCTGGGGCCTCCCAAAGGAACCAGCCCTGCAGACACCAGCTTCAATGATTTTGGACTTCTTACTTCCAGAATTGTAGGATAGTCAACTTGTGTTGTTTTAGCCACTAAGCTTGTGCTACTTTGTTATAGCAGTCACAGGACACTCACACGCCTACCCATACCCAGTTTCTCATGCTACCGGGCCAGTTCCTTTCCATGGAATCGGTGAACTGCATGGGGAAAAAAAAAAAAGAACGCAGGAGAAAGTATAACATGAAGTGAAATGCAGAAATGCTCCAAAGAAATGGTGCAAATGAAGGCGTTCTATTTTTCTGGGACACCATGCAGTAGCTCGCTAGGAAAGAGGAGTGGGGACTCTGGGGCACACGTTTTCCCGCCAGAGAGCAAAGCATGCACAGTGCTCAGATGGGACCTCCAGACCTGGGCTGACAAGCCGGGGTGATGACCCAGGCTGATGATGGCTGCTAGCCAAGGTTGACATAAGGAAGAGGGGGTGAAAGGTGACAGCTGTGTCCCCCAGAGCTGTGGGGCAGGAGGGGGAGGCCAGGCAGCACCTACCTCTTCCTGCTTAGACCCACACTTGATGACGAAACAACTTTTGTTTGGATTTAACTGATTTCACAATTTTTAAAATTTGCCCAGAGACTGGGTGAAGTTTACTTGGAAAACTATTTCTTTGTAATGAATATCAGAAGGAGATTTAAAATGCTTAAATTATTTTGAGCATTTCAGAAAATTATCCATCTAAAAACAGGAACTATCTTTTTATCTTTCGATGAAAGCAGAATGCCAACAGACTTCCATTAAGTGACCATTCCCTAGTTTAACACTCATAAGAAAATCCTATTTAAGCACATTCTCTCCATTGAACTTTTTGCCTTCCTGTGATTCAACTGCATTTTGAGGCCATGTCTGATGTCAACAGACCACACAAAAGTGTGATGTGCTGGGTTAACCTCAACCCACTCCTCATGTGAGATGCTAACTCTCTCAGTTCCCAATTATTCTGTGACTAGACTAAAGCATCATGAAGATCATTGACACAATCTACAGGAAACCTTCTAACACTCTAGAAGAAAGAAACTCTGGGAAGTCAATAGGTCAGTGTGTGTATGTGTGTGTGCATGTATGTGTGTCTGCAGGTGCATATGGGTTCATTATGTGTGAGCATGTGTGCATGTGTACATGCATTGTGTGTGCATGAGTGTGTGAGTGTGTACATAAATATCCAAAGACACAATCAAATAGGCACACGCTTCTCACAGTATACTATTTTTGCTAACGAGGTGCAATGCCCACCTGCCTCTCCCAAAGTCTAAAATCGCAGTTGTGCTGGAAGATGAATTAAACTGTAAAACAGGACTGAGCTTTAGAACAGCTGTTCGCCCTGATCTGAGCCCACGAACTCCCCCAGGCAGAGCCTAACACCACATCACTCTGGAGACAGTTAGATGCTCCACAGCATCATTTCCTTTCTCGCAGGAAAAACCACTATTCATCTGCATGCCTAAGAAAGGAAATGGGAGAAGATGGTTTTCCAACTGGAAGGGGGAGTGGGGACCACCTGGGACAAGCAAAAGAGCTGTACAGCCTTTGTCAGAGAGTCATCAGAATGAGAGGGTAGAAGGACTGTTCTCAGAGAATCAACTGCTTCAGTGTTTTCAAGAGACTTCAGGTGCTGAGACATAGCTTGCAATATGTATAAAGTGCTAGTAACAGGGATTCAAATTAATATTCCTTCTAGAAGAAGGCCAGTGTGGCCGGCAGAGTGAGAGGACAGCAGGGAGCTGGGAGCTGAGGTCACAAAAAGTATAAGTCATTCTAGTAACTGAGGAGCTGCATTACAGCAAAGCGGTGGCCTCAACACAGGAGCATAAGGGCAATTTTCACCGTTAGAGCTGGCGTTAGAAATATCTAAGAGGTTTTGCTTATTTTACTAATCAGCTCAAGTCTAAAGCAGGATGGGGGTACTGTGCTGTCCTGAGGTTCAGAGTCGCATGAAGAAGGCTGTGACAGCAACTGCTCCTGCCTCGTGTCCTGGAGGACAGAGCCCCAAAGCCACTGTCACTCAAAAATCAGAACTACTTCCCAAGACCTCAGAGAGAAGTCATCCATTTGCATGGTTTTGTTTTTCCAGTGGCACATATTTCTAGGAAATGCCACAGAAATGGGCAGCCACATTCGAGTCTTAACTCGGCTCTTCCTCCACCAATTCCCCCATCCCCACAGCCGGGGGCCCTCGTGATTTGTGGGCCTCTGGTTGTTTTAAGTCTACATGGAACTGTTTTCACTCTTTGATATGGAAGAGAACACAATTGTCCAGGCTCAGGGAGGCGAGGACGAGTACACAGAGGGTGTGGCAGCAACCTAGATGGAGCATGGCCACTGACCACAAAGGTCTTGGGGCCATTTACCACAGAGGCGCCATCTGCACACACCATCAACTGTACCTAATCTTTCTTCCTAAATTTAGCATCTATATCTCAGGAAGACATTATTTTTTTTTTCACAATAAGTTGATTCATAATTAGATTTATGTGGAAATTTCTAGAATTTCCCTGTGTTTTTTTACTCCTTTATCACCTAAGGATTTTTTACTTTTAAAAAAGATACATTCATGGAAAAGAATGCTTCCTTTCATTTTAACCAAAAATGAGAACTTGCTTTTTCTTTTTAAGGATGACAATCTATTGAGAATTTTACATTGTAAAATCAAAACTGGACCCACAAAGATGGCTAGAATCAAAAAAACATAATAACAAGTGTTGGTGAGGATATGGAGAAATGTGAACCTTCATACACTGCGTAGAGGGATGTAAAATGGCCACTTTGAAAAATAGTGGCAGTTTCTCAAAATGTAAACACAGAGTAACCATAAGGCCCAACACTCCCACTCCTAGGTATATATCCTAGGGAGATGAAAACACACATCCACACAAAAACTTGCACATGCAAGTTAACAGCACCACTCACAATAGCCAATAAGTGGAACAATCCAAATGTCCATCAACAAATGAATGGATAAACAAAGTGTGATCCATCCATACGATGGAATATTATCAGCCACAGAAATGAATGATGCACTGACACATGCTGCAATGTGGATGAGCTTTGAACACATTATATTGAGTGAAAAAAGTCAGACACAAAAGGCCACTTAGTATATGATTCCATTTACATGAAATGCTCAGAACACGCAAATCTATAGAGACAGAAAGTAGATTAGTAGTTGCCAGACGCTGGGTAGCAGGGTGTTGGCAGGAAATGGGGACAGTTAAAGGGAATAGGTTTCTTTTTAGGGAGATGAAAACGTTCTAAAATTGATTGTGGTGATGGCTACACAACTCTAAATATACTGAAAACCATAGAATTATACATTTTAAGTAGGTAATTATATGGTAAGTGATTTATATCTCAATACAGCTATTTTTAAAAAACCAAAATTTAAAAAATACATAAAGATGTCGGAAAGCAAAAAACCAGAATTAACATTCTAGGGTATATCCTCTGAGAGTTGTTTTTTTCTCAAAAGATATATGGATACAGACTAGAAATAGATACAGAGACACATATTTTTAAGATAAAAGTGGGATTACATCATCTATCCTAAGATATGGTCAGCTTTTTTCCTTTCACATCACACCATGGACCACTTTCCAAATAATTATATAAAAGGTTAGTGGTCAAACAGCACCTTAGGCCCGCATGACAATAACTTCTGGATCCACCCATTCCAACCCTGATGAATAGCTGAGTCCTTACCAACCTTTACTATTAGGAGCAGCCCGGCATGAGACCTCAGAGTAGGGGGTCTCTGCACAGCTGTCCGATTGTTCTCTTAGAATAAATTCTGCTTGATGGAAAGGTGTTCACTGCACTAACGCTTTGGTGCATGATGCTATACAACCCTCTAGAAAGGGGATACAAATTTACCCCACACACCCACTAACACTGAGTCTTACCAATATTTACAAACTCTGTTAAACTGGTGGCCAAAAAAAAAAAAAAAAATCTACAGCTTTCATTTGAAAAGTTTAAATTATTAGTGAGGTTGAATATCTATCAGATGTGTATGAGTACTTTCTGTTTCATTTTCTGTTAAAATAGCTTTAGCCCATTTTCTTTTAAATGCCCATCTTTTCATATTATTTTCATGTTCAGGATGTTAACCCACCGGGAAGTTATAAATTTATGTTGCAAATTAAAAGACAAATAACTACTAATGCACAACATATAAGGAATTTTTTTTTAACTAGAAATATCATAAGTTTGCTAACAATATCTGTAATCAACGGGCATATGATCCTGCCATTTCAGCTCCAATAGCATTTCTCAGGATATCTCAGCCCTCCCAGCTTCAAAAAGGATCCACACTGGGGTGTAAGTAAGTGATGCAGTCCACATAGTCAGTCTCCCCTCCTTCTGGCCCTGTAGACAGAGGACAGAGGATGAAGGCCTCCCAGGCATTGACCACCCTAACCGCCAACATGGTCATCTGAATGACCTGCCCCCTCCCCCCACCAACATTGGCGAATAAGAAAGTTTGCCCTTGTCGATTCATGGGCAGCAGAGTTGGAAGTGTTATTTTCCAAAAGAAAAAGGAAACTATTAGATGATTGGGAGGGGGATGAGTTCTCTCACACCCACTCTTCTCCGTGTGCCTGGCAAGATAATATCTTCTTTCCGGTGGACTCAAAGGGGCCACACAGCCTCAAGCTTCTCCTTCCTATTAGGGGCTTAACTTGGGGTATCTCTCCCCACGGGTGCAGCTTTGTCCCCAGTCCAAGGTCAGCAGCAGCAGGATGCGTGGTCAATGTCACTGCACAGTCAGCCCCCACTTGCAGCCTTAGGGCTCCAGAACCCTCTTTCCAAATAAAGAAAAAAAAAATGCTGCCTAAAGGACTTGGCTTGCCTTAAATACTGCTATCTGACAGAAGGAAATTAATGCGTGCCGCAGCATCCGCCTCTGAGGCCGGCCAGAGTGACAAGCTCTTTCCCTCAGTAATTACCAGGAGAAGCTCAAATGAAGTTTCACAGAATCAAGCGAACTCTTCTAAGGAAAAAAAAAAAACCTCCTGCAGAAAACCAAGTTGCTTTTAAGGAGCATTCTGACAAGGGAAAACTGTCTGCAAACATCCTCCTCCTAGAGCCCAGATGTGCAGCCGAGAAGTTCAGACAGGTCCCCATTTGGGCCCCACAGAGAAACCTCCGACTTCTCCATGAGTCATTTCCCAGCATCTGCTACAGGCTGGCACGCCCCATCCCACACCGAGGCTGCCTGCCCCTGTGACAACAAAGTTTGCTCATGAGAAAATAATCGTGAGCCTGGTTTTCCCCAGTTTCATGCTATTTCGTAAACATCTGTGTCCATTTCCCAATATCTGGGGTCAGGAAGGAGGTGGGGGAGCTGCTGAGCTGCTCCACATTTGGGGTAGATGGGAAGGCTGAATGCTAAAGAATAGGGACCCCACACTCAGTCTCTTTGGAGAGGCCTATCCTTAAGATTGGTCTTTGTGCCTCAAGTCTGAACTATCGTTACACCACAGAGAAGGCCACAGTTGAGGGCCGAGCGCCCAGAAACACTGGATCCGTGACTCCAGGAGGAAACCCAGGGCTCACTTCCCAGCCCAGCGTGAACTGGAAGCCAAGCAGGCAGGGCCGGTTTCCCAAAAAAGGGCACCAGCCTATCTCTGAACAGCTCAGTTCTCAGCTAATAAAATGTGCATATGGTTAAATCATTAACTAACAGCTGGATTAAAATTTCATTAAACCAAATGCTGTACTCAAAAGGCCATAGCAGAAGGACTAGGAATGGAAAGGAAGTTGTGTAGCTTGCGCCCTCGCTCAGACTGTTGGTGCTTGAAGGATCTGAGTCCCCCACACCTGCAGCAGGCGGTGCTGTGCCCGGTACTGGGAAGGCCTGCGGATGGATTGTTCCAGAAAGGAGCCTCCCTTCCGCTGCCAAAGTTATCCCACAGGCACGCCGGGCAGCAGGAAAATCTTTTTTATTTCTTCTAAGTCCATCTCTCATTTCCTTGAAATGGAGATTTTAAAACTCCTTTAAAACCCCTGAGCAGCGTGGGCCTTGGCATCTGTGAGCTTCCATTATAAAAAAAATTTTTTTTTTCCTGAGGTTCCCAATAAGATTACTGCATCTTATTGAGAGGCAAGATTCTCAGTGTCTGATACAAACTCTAACCCTCACTTGTATGTCACTG
>NW_011889144.1:1756010-1766217 GCF_000151845.1 Pteropus vampyrus
AAAAAAAAAAACCTCCTGCAGAAAACCAAGTTGCTTTTAAGGAGCATTCTGACAAGGGAAAACTGTCTGCAAACATCCTCCTCCTAGAGCCCAGATGTGCAGCCGAGAAGTTCAGACAGGTCCCCATTTGGGCCCCACAGAGAAACCTCCGACTTCTCCATGAGTCATTTCCCAGCATCTGCTACAGGCTGGCACGCCCCATCCCACACCGAGGCTGCCTGCCCCTGTGACAACAAAGTTTGCTCATGAGAAAATAATCGTGAGCCTGGTTTTCCCCAGTTTCATGCTATTTCGTAAACATCTGTGTCCATTTCCCAATATCTGGGGTCAGGAAGGAGGTGGGGGAGCTGCTGAGCTGCTCCACATTTGGGGTAGATGGGAAGGCTGAATGCTAAAGAATAGGGACCCCACACTCAGTCTCTTTGGAGAGGCCTATCCTTAAGATTGGTCTTTGTGCCTCAAGTCTGAACTATCGTTACACCACAGAGAAGGCCACAGTTGAGGGCCGAGCGCCCAGAAACACTGGATCCGTGACTCCAGGAGGAAACCCAGGGCTCACTTCCCAGCCCAGCGTGAACTGGAAGCCAAGCAGGCAGGGCCGGTTTCCCAAAAAAGGGCACCAGCCTATCTCTGAACAGCTCAGTTCTCAGCTAATAAAATGTGCATATGGTTAAATCATTAACTAACAGCTGGATTAAAATTTCATTAAACCAAATGCTGTACTCAAAAGGCCATAGCAGAAGGACTAGGAATGGAAAGGAAGTTGTGTAGCTTGCGCCCTCGCTCAGACTGTTGGTGCTTGAAGGATCTGAGTCCCCCATACCTGCAGCAGGCGGTGCTGTGCCCGGTACTGGGAAGGCCTGCGGATGGATTGTTCCAGAAAGGAGCCTCCCTTCCGCTGCCAAAGTTATCCCACAGGCACGCCGGGCAGCAGGAAAATCTTTTTTATTTCTTCTAAGTCCATCTCTCATTTCCTTGAAATGGAGATTTTAAAACTCCTTTAAAACCCCTGAGCAGCGTGGGCCTTGGCATCTGTGAGCTTCCATTATAAAAAAAATTTTTTTTTTCCTGAGGTTCCCAATAAGATTACTGCATCTTATTGAGAGGCAAGATTCTCAGTGTCTGATACAAACTCTAACCCTCACTTGTATGTCACTGCCTGAACTATTCACAGCAGCTTCCACAGGGACGGACAGTTCCCAGGAGAGAAAGCCACTCTGTCACCGCAAAGGGCAGAATGAAGAAATACGTGTCATGTCACACAGCATTCTGAAGATATGAAATGGAGACTAAGAGAAGTAGTTAACCCTCCCCAGGGAAGGAGAGAATCTGAGGTCAGATCAGTTTTTGTCCAAACATGGAGCAGAAGTGCTTTGCCTGGACCCTCCTGTGCATTTCTGTCACCTGGGCCAATTACCACCTGTATTTCAAGAACTCAGCACAAGCACTGGGACTACGGGACGCTGCTGATGAAGCACTGAAGGGGTCATGGTGGCCGCTACTAGATCATGGGAACACTGAGGACACCCGGCAGCCCGGCCTTGCAGGTAGGACCAGAAGAGGAGGAAGTCAGCATTGGGGAGGCATGGGACCAAGCCTGGGAAACACACTCAGGGAACTGCTAATGCCCTTCCAGAAGTGCCGGGACCCAAACTGGATGTCTGTGTGTTGGAACCAGAGCCCACTGGCCACCTCCTCGGTGGGAGACCTGCAACTGGTTTCCCTGGCCTGACCCAGCTCCGAGGTGTATAGCCACATAGCCCAAGCAGGTTACCACACCTCTCCAAGACTCAGTTTCCCCATATGCAAAACCCCTACTCACAGGGTTATGGTGGGTTATGGTACATGGCTTACACCACTGTACATAGCTCCCCAAATATCAAATCCTATCACCTACAGCAGCCCCCTTCCTCTTAAACCACATGACCCCCAAGTAGAAATCACATGTTCTCACTAACAAATTACCATCAGACCTATCTTTATTAAGGCCTGGCCACGCTTTTAAAAGTGACTGAGACTTTGATTCTTAGGAGAAATCAGAGTCACACATGCGCCAGTTGTGACAACAGAAATGTTTCAAACTCCAAAACCTTCAGAAAGGCCCAGGGAGAGAAGGAGAGTGTGAGGGAGGAGGCCAGGGGTGATGAGAGGGGCGGACAGCCTGTGGGGGAAGTTTTTAGGGTCTCCTACAAAGGGTTCTAACTTGCCCAAGGAAAACCCATGAACTCCAGTATCCTACCAGCCCAGAAAATGCCCAGGCCACAGCTCCCGAAAGGAGAAAGGGAGGAAATCACTCAACCCTGAGTTCAGGGAGGACAGACAGGGCAGAAGTGTGAGGGCAGGTCTGAGCCCTTCTCCACACAGGCACACCCAGCCATGAGCAGACCCACAGTCTCTCCCCGCAGGTGCTTGCCACACTTGGCACCGCTGATAAGACCCAACTAGCCCTGAGGCTGAGCCTGGGGCAACCCTCCACGTGCAGTAGACACTCAACGCTTGTGCAGGAAAAGCAAATCAGCACTCGCCGTCAGCGGGGCTCTCCTGTGACGTTCTAAGAGATTCCTCACATTCTGATGCAAGGTGGACTCCTGTGATTTAGGACAAACTGAAGGAGAAATTGAAGATGGATGTCAGGATGAGGATGCTCGGAATACTGCAGGCCCGCCCTGGACCCAGATAATCGCCTCGAAGCTGTCATAAACCCAGGGGACACACTGCCCACCCCACGGCAAGCCTGGAACTCTCAGGGCCCACCTCATCAAATGTCAATGTAAGGAGTCCCCAAGGCCACAGCCACTGAGACTACTAGGACCTTGACGTTCGTGGTCGTCACCCACCTACCAAGTTGAGAAGAAAGTCCTCACTTAGAATATACAAATCTAAATCATTCCTAGACACATAAATAACACAGACACCTCCTTCGATATAGAATCACCCCGGATGCAAATACCCTTTCTCTGGAGACTGGGAGTAAAGAAACAGGGAAGAGGATGACATGGTGTTAAAGAGACATTCTTACCAACCTCACCAAGCCCAGCCCCTCGCTCCTACACTAAGACCCTGTGGTCCAGCGTGAAACCCTGTAACTCCACATAAGAGCTATGTTAATCAGGCCTCTGTCAGAAACTAACGTAAAGGATAAAAATAAATGCTATTACAGAAGACACACGAGGTCTTCGAAAAATCTAGTTTACATAAAGCTACCCAAAAAATCCTTTTCACAGACACTCATAGAAACAGCATTATGATGACCAAAAATCAGGCTTTTCCATGAATACCTATCGCGGACCAGGTCTGTTGTTAGTGAACTGGAATCCTGATTCTCTGAGTCATGCAAAGACACTTGGAGGGCTATGTCTCCCTGCCTGAAGTACCCCAGGACCATGGTGGGGTGGCTCCCCACCTGGAGCCCCCCAGGATTATGGGGGATGGGTCCATCTACTCCAGCTAGTGTGGGATGTCTGGACCACAGGCCTGAATTTATTTCAAAAAGACTTTTTTTTAAGCTTTACCTTGAGAAATTAGAGAGAAAAGTAAATGTTAGGGGAGAAAATGTTACCTGTATAATCTCTTAAGTTCGAAGTCAGTGTTTTCTAGTCAACAACTTGGTTTTTATTAAAAACGTCTCAGAAAATGAAATCTGTCTTCCCAAACCACAGACTTCCTCTTGTCCTTTCAGAGTCTAGCTCCACATAGCTTCTCCCTCTCTTAAGCATTGTGGAGCTATTGAGGTCTTTCTTGGTTTAGTCATATCTCCACGCAACGGCACCACTTTCTGAGCAATTTTCATCTTTCGGTATGAGCAGAAAGACATTCTCGTGTCATTGACCCACACGCTCCTTCTAAGTCAGAAGTGCACACCCACCCGCGCGGAAACAGTCTTTATTCGGGTAAGTTCTCAGTAAGTATGACAGGATCCGAGATTCTGTAATTACGCCCATGTCAATAAACAAGGTGATGAGTTAGCTCCTCCTCACTTTGCTCTAGAAAGCAGTTATTTTACTGTCTAATTGCTAATTTTATGTAAAAAAAAAAAAAAGTACATACAAACAAAAGAACAAAAATACTCCCCACAATCCCACTACTCCGAGAAAATAACCACACTGAAATTTATATTCATATAGTCCAAACCATTTTTGGAGCAATCTCAATTTTTTTAAACAAAAATGAATCTCACTATGAACATAGCTTTGCGACTTGCCTTTATCACTTAGCAAACATGACCCAACGCTGAGAAAGATAAGCAATATTCCGACTGGAACGTGAGGAGCTGTATGGGCTCTGCCTCTGGGGAAGACAAGAAGGGGCAGAGGGTGCTGTGCCTTGGTAGCTCAGGCCAGGACCATGTGGTTGGCCCCTTCCCTTCCACAGGGCAACACAAATGAAACCAGGTGAGAGGAAGCAGGAGAAAAGGGGCTGCTGGGCTGGACGTGGGGCAGGGACCCAGGATGGGCTTTAGGGTATGGGCTCAGCCTCAATCAGAGCTGCCACCAGGGAAGGCGAGGGTCAGATCGGGAACCTTAGGACAGCTCCTCGCTGAGCCAGAGGCTGGGTTTTTTTGTATATATATATATTTTGTGGAGATTTTCTGGGGAAAGGCAGATGATATCATCCTCACAATAATCACTTATATAAATAAAAGGAAATTAAAACACTGATACATTATGGAATAGTCTTATAAATGACTGGACTAACCCAGCACTTAAGAGCTCTTATTTTTAACTTTTTTGTTCATGTAACATTAAAATGCTCCTTTTACTGTATAAAATGGCGATTTCCTCCTTGATGTAATCTTCTCCTCCCCTGTTTTAGAAGCAAAAGGCAGCCCCTACCAAGGGGGTCCTAGGTTGCTCTTGACAGATACACTGTGCAGTCCAGGACGGGCAGCTGTGTCTGAGCCCCAACCCTGACAGCCCAATTTCATACAGCCTTTTAGTTTAAATAAACAGTAAACAAATAATGAGTTGCAATTTAAATGATTAAAAAATTATAGCTCACTCTCAACATCAGGAAGATATTTTTCCTGGTAGGAAGAACACTTTGCCCAAAATCACTTTCTTGGATAAAGGACAAGGCCAAGGAGAAAGGGCTTGTTCTTCCAAATGTATCTGATCCAAAGAGTTCTTACAAATAAATCTGCAATGGATACTATCAACCTCCACTCTCCCATGTCAAAAATAAATAAAAAGGAAAGACAGGAATGAATGGGAACGCTTTTCCTAAGATATCTGTTCAGTAATTGGCAGTGATGCTGTAGACACGAGTTGATGCTGAGGAACACTCAGTAAAGCATGGTCAGAGCCTGCTCTGATCCCCAGAGACAACCTCCTGCTGATGAAAAGGAGGGAAGGAAACGTGTATTCTCCCTCTTCTTTCTCATACATTCCATCTGCACTTCACGCTGAGTCAAAAGACAGATAATACTGGGTAGCAGCAGCTGGGCTCAAGGCTGACCCTCCTCTCCAGAGGGTGTTGGAGGGTTCCTGCTGGAGCACTATGTCCCTTGGACAGGGTGCAAGGCCTTACTGGCTATGACCATCATCCTGCCAGGCCACCAAATCCCCTTGGCTCTTTTGAGTTCAGAAATCAGATATAGGCTCTTTGTTTTCTACAGTGACTTTGTCAAATGAATGATCAAATCTTAAAGGTGATGCTGAGCCTGGAGGAGGCCCGCTGAAGAGACATAAGACTTTGCTCCATAAGTCATTGCCATGACACAAGGAAGAGGGAGCAGCTGCTTCCTTGGAGGCAATGACTAAACTCGGGTGTGGTGAGCTGACAAGTGGCCTGGTCCAGTCAGCATTGCCTGACCTTGTCTCTTAGGTTTGTCCACTTTCTTCTAGTCTTCCAGCCACCATCTGAGTCTGGGTCTTCATCCTCTCGTCTCGACTCTAGAAGAGGTCCCAGAGTGGTCATCTGCCTCTGGGTTCTGCCCCTCCAATCAATGCCACTCAAGAATATAAGCTAAGTCTTAAAATATCATCATCTTTCTGCAATCTTCACATATGGCCTCTCCACCATTCTCTCTCCTCTCACCTTTGGAATTTTCATGAGGCATGTTTAGACATCATTCTACCTCTGTGTCTCTAAACTTCTCTCATATTTTCATCTTTTTGTATCCCTGGAGTCTTTTTCAAGTTTACCTTCTAGTTTATCAATTTTCCCTTCAACAATGTCTAATCAGCTATTTAATTCATCTATTTTTTCATTTAAATTCTTGTGTTCTTCATTTCTGGAAATTCTATTTGATTCTTTTCCAAATTGGTTCAGTCAGTCTTCACTGTTTCTTATCCTACTCATGTTTTTAATCTTGTCTCTTATTACTTTAGATTCATTAAACTTTGTTAGTTGACATTCTGCAAACTCTGTAGGTCTGATTCTGCTGTCTGTTGTTTCTCTTGCCAAAAGCACATGATGCTTTATTTACTTGCATTCTCTGTGTATTTTCTCCTCTGAGTTCACGTTCCTTGGAACTTTATACAGGAGAATTCTTTGAGACTTGGATTGAAAGAGATGGTTGGATTTGCTTTTGACTGGCATATCATTGCTTGGTGGATGTTACGAACTATTAATTCAGAACTACATTAATGTACAGGCAAGAACTGAGTTTTTTTCTACCACAGATGTGGTATAGATTCAGTAAGTTTTGGTTTCAAGTATTTAGCATCAAATGGCAAGCTCAATTTTCCTTGCTAAATTCTTTTATGAAGTGGGTTTATTTGTCTCTGACCTTACACCATAGAGCTTTGAGGCTACCAACTCGCAAAGCCCATCAGTGAGAATAGGGTTTTTGCCTCAATACTAAATATTAAATAATCTCTTGGAATTAGGTCCTGTAGGTTTGTCTCTTTCTTTGCTGTTGAGTTGTGACTTTCTGTTCGCAGCACCCCTCTCCTTAGATAAGCACTCAGCAAATTTTTCATTGAGCTAATGAATAAATTAATAAACTACAAGTAATCTTATGAAAACTGTAAGAAAAGTGTGAATAATCTGCAAAGGAGTCAGAAACTCTGATGAATTGGGATTATTACCCTAGTGCACTGAAGGAATGACAGCATTTTGGGGACTACCCCTTGATTCTGACTACATCACAGATAGCTGATTTCATGGAAAGGACAGTATTACTACGTCATTGTTTTTATTTAGCTCTCATCCTCCCTTTCCTGCACATTTTCTAGCATCACCAAAACCAGAAACCATGATTTCTACTTCTAACTTTGTCTGAAAGATTTTGAAGACAATGGTCCCCATTCCTCAACCTCACATAAAACAGTGGTTCCCAAATCAATTCTCTTGCCAGAGATCCTCCTTCAGCAGTTCTGGTGAGAGCCCAGCTTTATAGAGACTGATAGTAATTCTCAAGTTTATGATCCACAAGCCTCTAACATCGACTATTTAAACAAGAAAGGATTTTTCTCACATTAGGCTAACGGAAATAACCCTTGAAGGTTATAATAACATCATCAACCCTGGTGTCAACTTATCATCAACCCAAAGCCAGACTTGCCTTCTGACAAATCCCTCAGTCTTTTCATTTTTCTTCAGCAAATTATTTCAGAGAATCTGGAGTATGCATTAATATAACACAACAACTGTAATAGCTCGGCCTCAGGAGCAGGCTGGCCAGCATGGGCAGCAATGGTGCAGATGGAGAAGAAATATGTCTCCACGTTTTAGGGACAGGAGATCCTTAACAGTTTTCTAAAAATTAAATTCATTAAGTCGTCAGAACATGTTGTTTGTTCCACTTAGAAGTAGAAACATACAGGAATGTAATTCATCTGTTAAAAATTTTCTCAAACTCAAAAAAGCTATTTGAATAGACCCACAAAACCCATAATTCTAAACCCAAAGGTGGACTATTTGGCTACACAGGGATTCTTCTTTGCTCCATTAACTACCGCATACGAACGACGCTCTCAGGGCCCCACTACCGGCTTTGGTGTGCTTCCCCCAGACTACAAACGACTAACCTCCACCTCCATCCGCTAACACGTGTGTAACGAGATATTCTGCTGCCTCACCCTGCGAGTTTCTGGTTTATTTCTTCCCGTCCCCTATGTAAACTGCTGTGACTTTTAGGGTGCTATCACTTTCTATCTCTCAGGGTGTGGTCCAGGGCCCGCAGCAGCAGCATCTTCTGAAAGCTTGTTCGAAATGCAAATCACGGCCCCACCCCATGTGTCCGGGGCAGACATCTGTGTTTTACCAAGACCTCCAAATGATTCTTTGGCAAGCTAAAGTTGAGAAGTACTGATGTTCTGTTATATAGCAAACTTCTCAACCTCAAAACCTATTATTAAATATTTATTCCAAATATTAACCCTCTCAAAATTCTTGATTTGTACTCTTTTGTTACAGTATACATTTTCCAGTTCATCTCTAATTAAAAAGTACTCATACGTATCTTGCAGGCAGATAAAGTTACGTATGTTCGCTTTGTTCCCTTCTGCTGTTCAATCCTAGGCATTACGAGCATTTAGGGAATATCAGTTCACCACCAAGGATGGAAGCTCAGGCTACAATTGCCCTGTAAGCCAGAGTCCGTGTGAATATTTCCTAATCCTCACTCAAACACAGAAAATGGCAAGATGACGTGTATTCAGGCTATTTTCCATACAGAAGAAAACTTATCAGTATTAAACAAAGCAAAAGCAGACATTACCAGAGTGATTTCTCCACAATTTTGGTCCTGAAAACCTCCTCTTGGTCCAGGTTCACGGTGCAATAGCAATCTCGCATCTTGTTTGGCCCCGGGTAAGTGGGAAGATTTTTGGCTTCACCTGAAAAGCAAGCATGACTTTACTATCGACATAGCATAGAATTATTCCATCCTTTGCTGATCACAGACACATTTACAAATAATGGGTTTATTTCATAGCAATGCACCTGCTTTTACTTTTATCTTGGTTTTCTTATTACTACAAGTCAAAATATCGATGAGAATACCATTTGTACTGTTAAGATGCAAGATAGCATACACATTAACCTCTAAAACAAATTGATAAAAGTAGAAGTCCAGTGACCTAAGAACTAGGATTATTTGTTTGGTTTTACTCACACCAGTCCTTTCAATTTTCTAATATTTAAATTATGGTAAGATACATATAAATTAAAATTTGTCATCTTAACCATCTTTAAGTGTACAACTCAATAGTGTTAAATATATGTATATTGTGCAACCAATTTCCAGTAGTTTTTCGTCTTGCAAAACAAAACTCTGTCTCCGCAAAACAACAACTACCCATTTCCTCCTCCCCCCAGGCCCTGGCAACAACCCTTCTACTTTCTGTTTCTATGAATTTAACTCCTCTAGAAACCTCAAAGAAGTGGAATCAGATAGTATCTGTCCTTCTATGTCTGGCTTATTTCACTCAGATCAATGTCCTCAAGGCTCATCCATGCTGTGTAGCATGTGCCAGAATTTCCTTCCTTTTCAAGGCTAAACAATATTCCATTGTATATATGTACCGCATTTAGCTTACCCTGCATTTAGCTTACCCTTTCATCCCCCGGGTCCCTTTTTACTTTGAATTTAATTTGATAGCAGTAGGTCAAAGTTGGGGCAATAATTAAGGAGTATTCTTTATTAACCAGAGTAAACTATTAACTACAGCTCTTTAAAATACAGACTGATTAGCCAGTTAGGGAAAAGTCAAGAAAGAGAGACTTGCTATAGGTTGAGTGTCTTCCCCCTACACACACACACACACACCCCTTTCTACACACAGAAGCCTGATGAAGCTTCGAAGTACATTTGGAGAAAAAGGAGGAAACTTCAAGAAAGCCAGTGTGCTTGGCCAGCCCTGCAAAAAATGCCCACACCATCATAACTCCCTATTTGACCCAGAGTCTGTCTAGAGATCGTTATCAAAACCACAATTGCTAGCATACTCTGCTAGAAGCTCAGAACAAACATGAAGGGCAGGTCCAAACAGTCTTGTTTACTTGTGAACTGGGCATGAGCAGGTACGAATGAGAGGTAGCTTTCAATCCGGACAGCTGATGCCCAGGTGAAGTCCACTACATGGAAGAAATGTCTCAAACATGTTTCTCACCTCCCATAGCCTTCCCTGTCTCTGAGTCATATTGGTTCTAAAGATGTGTGGCCCTTGGTATCCACAGGCACCAGACCCAGTGTTAGGAAGACAGTACTGAGCACCTTCTACCATGCAAAAAACAACGCACTGATAACACCTGTACACAG
>NW_011889144.1:1767247-1945052 GCF_000151845.1 Pteropus vampyrus
GCATTTTTGCAGCATTCACAAACCTTTAACCTCAAAACTAGCCAGCCTGACTTTGTTGACTTTCCAGCTGTCACCTTTATGATGTGAATTAGGACTGACCATATTTCCTTTTGAAATTTCTTTTGCAACAAATTAAATATTTAGCTGCAAGTTCCTGTGTCTCTTAAAAGGAGGAAAAATACTTTATTGAAAGTCTAAAGGAGATGGTCATTGGTAGAAAACACACAACCGGGATTTTGTTTCTGTTTATTCTCCACAGAGCCTCAGAACATAAGCAATAGTAGCTGACACGTCTTCAAGGTGGGGACTGTCAGGATAAAAGAGAAAGAAGAGAGTTCTCTGAAAACAGATGCTTAAATATGTGAAAATGCTGAGTTATCTTGCGCCGGTATGAATGCAGTCTGATCCATCCATATTCCTCCCACCCCACAGGCCCCCAATCTGGACTGTTATAGAAACATCCTGGTTGCTATGACGATGGCAACACCAGACAGCCAGCTGGTCGACCTGCGCCAACATGAATAAACCAGTCAGACCATGAGGGTTGGGAGCAGTGGCTAGTATCTCACCCTGGGCCACATCATCTGCTCAGGGTCCTCACAGTACAGTTGGGGATCCTACCTGGACCGAAAAAGGACTAAGAATAATGAGTTACTCCCAAGTTCCTGCTTGGAGCTCCACAGAGCGGGGGTGGATGTCCCAGCTCTCAGGAGTTCTTTCATCTCAATCATATTCTAACATGCATGATTTGTTTCTTCCATGCGGATTATTTATACCAAGCCTAGAGGTTGCTTCCCTTCCTAACTACATATTATGGTACCTTTTTGTCTCTCTCAGAGAAAAAGCAATTTTTTTCCTAATAAGTGGAGACATTTACATAAGAATGTAAAGCTGGCCCTGGTATACAGTAGGTACTTAATTATTTGTTGAATGAATGGATGAACAAATGATTAAAAGGTAAAAGGAAAGTCAACTCTGGTTTCATTCTAAGAACCAAATAAGTAATCATTTTCATTTGACTCCTTCTCCTATTAACCACATCTCTAAAATTCACACTATTCACCAACCATTACTGTTCATCGGTAGCTATGATAAAGATAGCAAATTTGGTAGCTGATATCATCTCTGAAAACCTGATTTACTAACAGAAGTAAACGGCAGCACTTAAAAAATAGTAACATAAACAGCACTGAAACAGGAACCCCTGATTTCTAATTACAGGAATCAGGCAATGAGTAAGGAAAACAAAGGTTAGGATCTGAAAGCCATCACCTCCCGGAGCCACCACTGCTAATAATTCCTGTGCATTGTTCTCAGTGAACACAACCTGAAAAACACAAACCCATGGGTAGCTGGGTCTCCAGCTTGACCTTGTTGGAGGGTCCCTGAGAGGATTCTGTGCCACTTCCAGGTTCAGCCCTGATAAATAAGTCAAGGCCCCCGCCCATCCATCTTGAAAGGCCAACTTCCCTCAAAGACTCTCGAGAACAATGCCCTATATGCCCATAGAGAGGACATCAGGGGTCTTAGATCCCGGGCACCCTGGAAATGACTGGCAAAAGTCCAAATCTACGTCACCTCTGAGAAGGAATCTGATCCTGTTTGCTGCCCTCCAGCACCTAGCCCTCACCAAACCCACAGAAGAGAAGGATGGAGGAAGGAATGAAGGAGACATTGGGAGGGGAGGGTGAGGGTCAGGTCAAGGGCTGTAACTGACAAAACACTGTTCGTCCAGCTGTGAGCCTAGACCTGAAGCCAACAGAAATGCCCAGGGATGTACTTCCCAGATGTGCTTGAATCAACCCAATCTGCACAGCTTTGGACTTTGTTCTTTCCTAGTTAAGTATGGTGGTTTTCAATTTGACTACAGGTCAACCTCGCTAAATAATGCATAAACAGGTCCATGAGCATTAGTCCCATAAGAGCAATCTGTGCTGCCCCACCCCCCACCCCAGCTCAGCCCAGAGGCCTCCATGTATAAAAGCAGAAAATGCGAAAGAATCACTGTTCCTAAAGTTCCCTATCTTTACTCAGTCCTTTAGTCATTCTGATATAGAACACTCTAATGGGTCTACAAATCGTGGTGATCAATACAGCTTATTGTAATAACATAAAAGTCTGTTTCCCCATAGAGGTCAGTTTTACAATTAAAATATTCTATTTCTTTGAATATATTTTTGGCTGTCTTGCTATTTTAGCACTTGATATTAAATAGCACGAAACTCCATAAAACCAGATGAGACTGAATTTCTAAATCAGGTTATAAACAGCTTCCTTTACTGCATACTGACTTAGTAATCTGGGAAACTCCATGCTGAGCTTCCTGGAAGCCCACAGGGCACCACCTCACCATCACCACAAACACAGAGGACCTCTGCTCCTGGGAGGAGTATAGCACAGGAAGCTACTTACATCCATTTGAGATTTCCTCCAATTTCCAAAAAGGATAGGTAACACGTTAAAGTATATGAGACAAGTATAAAATAAGACTGTTAAAATGGAAATTAAAACCTTAAAATATGGAAAGAAAATTACATCTACCCAACCCAAATCTAACATGCATGATTCAGTGATCAACTGAGCTCTGATTTGCCTAGCGACTAAAATACAGATGGAAATATGGTGGAACACAAAATTCTCATAATTTATTTTTAAATGAAATATACTCATTCTTCAGGAAGAAACATCATTCTACAGCAACTCCACTGCTGGAAGCCTTACACAGGAGACATTAAATGATGGACTGGGCATGTCTCCCGTGACAATTTTACAAAAGATGCAGAAACATGCTTCATGTGGCTCCTTCTTATTCTGTCCTTCAGGAGAGGTGAGGGCACCATATGAATTACAAACCCTGTGAAAGAGTTCTCAGCAGAGAAGGTGGGTGCAAACCAAGGAGGAGCCACTTTCTGCTGCTCCACTTGTTTCGAGACTAGACCTTCACACGTCCAAGACAAATTCCAACTGGCATTTCCACTCCTAACACCTTGTCTCGCAGCCACACCTCACTCTGTCCACCCTGTGCCTCAGCTCTTCAGAGCGCTGGTCTATCAGCTCTGAAAGTTCCTATCTTCTCCCATAATCCAAGCGGCATCTGGGGTCACCTTGAACAACGAGAATTTCTGGCTGGATGGACAGCCCTGGATGGTGGCAGGCTGCCAGTGGGGAAGGAGGTCATTCGGGGCAAAGATCTGCGGCACCTCTGCAATTACAAAATGCAAGGTTGGCACCCACCCACCTGGTCCCCCGGGACCGTCTGTCCCCCACACCGCACGCAACTTCGGAACTATGGTCCCCACCCGAACACCCCAGTCTTCCAAACAGTTTGCACCCCTTGGAGCATCTCCTCCTCCTCCCTCTTCTTCCGTGCTCCCTGCTCCACTCTGCTCTGTCCCGTTAATGTCACGCGTACAAACTTTCCTTGAAGAGCCATGCGCCAAGACAGCCATTAAAATTTGGTGGAGCACCTTCACTGTTTCTCTGCTTTCACCAAATAATCAGAATTGCCAGGACAGGACTGGGGTTGGGGAAAGGAGACCTCAAAATTCTAAAGAAAAGTGCATTTTAGGCTCCCAGAAAAAAAAAACAAAAGCCTAAGAAACTAAGAATGCCAGATGGAAAATCATCCATTTCTCCATTTTCTGATTGATTTATAGACAATGGCACATTCCCAGAATTATTTAGACTTTCAATTTTAAATTGAATTAAATCTATTGAGCACCTAAAAAACACAAAACATTAGCTAATTTTGCTCTCTCACCTAAAGTCTGGTATTTTCCCATGGGGGGAAAAAATGAATGCTCTATTCTCTTGTGCTTTTCCAATTAAGCAAGAAATGAAAATAGTGTTCTTGGACAATAACTCAATCCCAAAATAAAAGCTGTGAAATTAAGTCAAAAAAAGGAAAAAAGAAACCACTAGTTTCCTTCTAATTTTTAAAATGTCATGTCGTATGGGTATTTTTAATCCTTTGGAAACTAAAATTTTGTGTCTCTGCTTATAAAATCCTTTCTCCATCTAATGCTGCATTTCCTAGCTAATGGCTATTAAGACCATAAAAGAGTAAGCAGGGCATCAACAATGCAGGCATTTATTGCTAAAGTAAGGATAGTATGGAAATTTCTGGAAGAGTAAGGACCTCTGGAAACTGCAAAGATGAGGACACAAGCTCTCCCTGGGCAGGCCCTGGGCCTTCCCCAGAGTGAGACTCACAAGCAGGGAGGCCACCTCCACATCAATCCCTGTGCACCTGGACAGTAAATAGGAGATGTCAACATGTGCAGACCACACAAAACAGAAAATGCAGTCTGGGGGATGCCTCCAGGCTACAGGGAACCTCAGACTGAGAATGCTTTTCACCTGGTGCTTCTCACCTCCAGAAGAGTGTGACCAAAGAACAAGAAAAGGGGCAGAATGCCTGGGAGAACGTCTGGGTGAACACCTTGGAAATCACCTTGGAGAATCCCTGGGCCAACACCTGGGAGAACACCTGAGCTAACACCTGGTGAATGCCCGGCAGACCCATATGACCACACCCATAGCCTGTTGTTTTCTCCTACAGAGTTATTATACATTTGCTTGTGTATGTGTATGTCTGTGTATATGTTTTGAATTCTGCTTTTTTTCAACAGTTTTATTGAGATAGGATCAGCATACCATAAAACTCACTCATTTGAAGTGTACAGTTCAATGGTTTTTATTCGCACAGGGTGGTACAACTATCACCACAATCATCGTTAGAACATTTTCATTCCTCCCCCCAAAGAAACCAGGACCTATTAACTGTCGCATCCCCTTCCACCTCCCCCCAGGCCCTGGCAACCACTAATCTACTTTCTATTCTGGATATTCATAGAAACAGAATCACAGAATATGTGACCTTTGGAGTCTGACTTCTTTTACTCGGTACAATGTTTTCAAGGTTCATCCGCACTGAACCATGTGTCAGGACTTTGCCCCTTTTCTTGGCTGAATAATATTCCATTGTATGAATGTAGCATGATCTCTCTATCCATTCTTCAGTTGATGGACATTTGGGTTGTTACTAACTTTTGGCGATTGTGATAATGCTGCTATGATATTTGTATACAGATTTTTGTATGAATGTATATTTTGAATTCTCTTGGTTATATATGTGGGAGTAGAATTGTGGAGTCATATGGTAACTCAGTATTTAACTGTTTGAGGAACTTCCAAACTGTTTTTCCATGGTAGGTGTACCATTTTACATTCCCACCAGCAGTATGCAAGGGTTCCAATTTCTACAAATCCTGACTGACACTTATTATTGTCTGCCTTTACAATTATACCTTTGCTTTGAATCAAAGAAATACCTGGTCTCGATTTTTTTTTTTTATGATGGCAAAATGGAGGGAAGTGATTGTGGCAACAGTTTTATTAAGACAGTAAATATTTTTGGCATACATCCAGGCAGATAATTACACTGTCTCTGAAGAGCACAGATGGACGTTCCTTCTGCACAGCGGCAGATCTGGGATGCATCACTTTGGGTGCATCCCAGATGAGCAACCTCCCCAGCCCCTAATCTCAGCATGAGTGATTCTGGGTTTATATTGCCCAAGTTAGAGCACTGGCTTTGAAAACACAAAGAGAAAAACACCTTACACAAGAGAGCCAGACTTGACAAGCAGGCATGTGTGACTATGAGGGCATCTCTGCTGGAAGCTCAGGTAGTAACCACACAAAAATGAAATCCATCTGTTTCCTCTCAGCTCACTAGAGCTGGCCCTGAGTCGTGGTTAAAGAAAAGAAAGCCAGTTCCCTTTTCTAGAGAAAACTAAAGAGATTCCAGAGGCATGATCTATATAACTCTGGTTCGGAGTTTTAAAATTTTTATTTATATACATCTTTTTTATTGCTATTGTTCAGTAGTAGCAGTAACGCACGGTAGAAAATTTCCAGCTACAGGAGTCCAAGAGTAAATATTAAGAGTCTCTCTCTAGCCCCATACGCAGTCATAGACCCACTCTCTAGAAATAGCCTTGTTGACTAATTTCTGTTTCTTAATTCTTTGAGCAAGCAGTATGAATGTAGGTAACAGTCTCACTAATATTTCTTGTTTATCAATTTAAACTCATTTATCGACTCCCTGCTATGGAAGATGAAGAATTTAAGGCCGTGTCTATCTCCCACCTCACCTCCCACTTTCTGTTGTTAAACTATTTCACACTGTCAAGTACTTAACATTTCATTCTGTTCTTCACTTAAAACTGTCTTACTTATTCTATGTTCTTTATAAGTTGATTCTAAATATTTTAACTCCACAAAGTGTCGTTTACAACAAAAAGATTATGCAACTATTGCAGTGGCCCCTGTCGGAAGGCTCTCTGAGCATCGAGGTTCAGTGTGGCCAATTCTTGTCCCTGACGCGTTCTGGCCTCTCTCGTGTCATATCCAGACACTACTGCTTCTTACACCACATCACCCTTTGTTTCATTCCTTTTTCATTTGGCCTGAGTATGGATCTTTGCCTGCCCAAGTGTCCTTACGTTTGAAAAAATACAAATTCAGGGCTCAAATTAACTTACCCTCATATTTTTAAGGCACCATTCCATTTGTAAGAGCCCTTTAAAAACATTAAATGGTCCAAATACCAGTCCCATCCTGCAGCCTCCTTCACGGGCAACAATGTACCAGCTTCTTGTTCCTCCTGATGGTTTTGTGAGCAAATACAAGCTAATATATTACATAAATGGCAACATACAGTAGTCTAACCATTCCTTATTAAAATTGGTATTAATAATGCACACCTTGAGATTATCAGTACATTAAGAACTTCCTACTCTATTAGGGCTGCACAGTTTTTGATTAAATGAATACACCATCGTTTATTTAAGCCTCCCTAAGGATGGGCACTTTGGTTATTTTCAGTCTTTTGCTATTACCAAGAATGCAGCAATATAAAACCTTGAAATAGAGATTCTATTTCTGTATGATAAATAATAAGCTCCTAGAATTAGAATTTCTGGTACAAAGGGTAATTTGTAATTTTCATACAAATTTATCATATTGCCAAACAGTTCTCCATGGTGGTAATTTACATTCCAACCACCATGTTTGAAGATACAGTTTTCCTATATCCTTGCTAGTACTGAGTTACCAAAATTGAGGATCTTTGCTTATCTAAGAGGTGAAAAATGGGGTGTGTGTGTGTGTGTGAGTTTACACTCTATTTATGACAAAGGATTCTTTCTGAAGGATCTAATTTTATTCCATTTATTTAGGAGTGAAAGCCATGCCCAGAACACCTGCACAGCTGTTCCCTCCTCTATCCTCCATAAGACAAGGTCCCCACAAATCAGCCTTGACAGAGCTGGCTGGGCACAAACCACTGTGATGGAATCCATAGAAACAAAGTTTAGGGGAACTGAAATCATCTTTGCTGTCAAATTCCGATTTTTCCAACTGTTTCTGGATCCACCACTTCTAACTCTAAAATATTCAGTGGTGGACAGACTTAAGAGGCTGAGACCTCAGCCTGGCCAGACGCCCTGGCACCCTGGGCAGCCCAGACACTGCAAGGGTCTCCCGATCCTTCAACCAGAGTCTTCTCCAGTGAAGGTGACCTTAAACCCTGACCGGCGTAAGGACCGGCTGTCACTGCCGCAGTGCAGGTTTCTGGATTCCAGCAGCAAAAATTCTTCACAGTTTGCATTCGGTATTATTTTGAAGTCAAGGAAGGGAGACAATCTAGACAATACCAAATGTGGGGAAAGTCATTATGTGTACTGGGCTGTAAGCCCACTGACTGGTCTTGATACATAAAATAAGACACCTAACCTGGCCAAAGACAACCAATTTGTGGTGGAAAGAGAATCTTCTCTTTCAAGATCTAGGTTTATTTTTTAGAAACAATCAGCATACAATTTCACCCTGCTCTTTTCTGCCCCGTATATTTTGGTACTATTTTTGCTTTCCTTTCTTTTTCCTACACCATTCTCTGAAAGAGTCCTGGCTTGAACTTGAGAAATGAAATTTCTTAGATGTTAACAAAAGATTAGAAAAACTGTTCTTTTCCCTACAAAATCAGAGCCTGACATTAATACCCCTGGTGCCAAACACGAGTTTTGGAAAGAATTTTAAATGGATGGTGTTTCTTTGTTCATTCACATCTGACCTGAAAAGGAAACTGCCTAAATACTTTCAGATGCGCTGTGGAATATTCCAGGTCCATGACTGAAACAAGACCTCACACAGAATTAGCTGTCTTTCACATACTATTCTGGGACTAAAAGAACTCTTGACAGGCCTTCCTGACCAAAGCTTGAAATTTTCATATATAATTTATTATTTTTTCAGTTGGCTAAATACACAACAGGCTCAGTTTTACAAGCAGTTCATATTTTGTAGTCAGGGCTGTCTTTGACTCTTCCTGGCAGGGGGATCTCCCCAAAAGTGAAGGCAGTTATGACACGGCCAGCTTAATGCAAGGCTATTTGCTCACATGAGCTCACGTGTATTAAGTGTAATATCTGTGAAGATGCTTGTGTGTAACAAGCCTATTTACTAGGCATGTATGGGCAGGCGTGGCATCTCTGAAGATGCATGTGTATAACACACCTGTTATTGCTCCTTTGTAAGTAAGGCTGGCATTTACTGAAACCCTACCAATACTCTAACTTTCATTTGCAGAAAGTAGAGAGGCTGCTCCCTCATAACAAACCAATGAAATCCCTTCCTTCCTTCTCTTCCTTGCTCTCAGCAGCCAGAAGTGAGGTGACTGTCAGAAATGGACAAACAGGAGGGACCCAATCACCATGACGGTGGCAAAGCCCCAGGAGAGGGGGCACTCTGAGCTAGTAGCAACTTTCTGAGCAAGGTGCCCATGACCCTCCAGAACTTAGAACAGTGCCCTCCCTTCAGGCCATGGTCACCAAAGCTGGCTAACTCCTTTTCTACAATGATCAATAGGAGAAGCACCATGATATAAACAGAAACAGACGATGACTCTCAAGGTGTGAGAACAAAGATTTGAGGCAAAACAAAGGCTATGGAAGATGTTTACCAAAAGAAAAGGATATTTGCAAGCTGTACATCTGCTAAGTGTTTTTATATCCAAAATATATAAAGAGCTCCTATGACTTAACAACACAAAGATAAAGAACCCAATCCAAAAGGACTCGATACACATTTCTCCAAAGATAAACAAATTGCCAACAAGCACATGAAAAATGCTCAACATCATGTGTCATTAGAGAAAGTCAAAACCACAGTGAGATACCATTTCACATCATGAGGACAGCCAGAATGTTTGTTAAAGGAAGATAACAAGTGTTAGCGAGGACATAGAGAAAATGGGATGCTCGTATATTGCTGGTAGGAATATAGTGCAGCTACGGTCGAAAAGTTTGGCACTTCCTCAGAAAGTTAACGTGGGGTTACCACATGACACAGCAATTCCACTTCTAGATGTATACTCAAAAGAACCGAAAACAGGTTTTCAAACGAATATGTGTACATGAATGTTCATAACAGCTTCACTGCTAGGAGCAAGCACCTGAAAAATGAAGAAAATTATCATAGGGATAATTTTAGGAAGAGCCAGGTGGCTGAGCAGGTATCTGTGTCCTGCACTAGTGACACCCAGGTGTCAGTATGGCTGGGGTCTAGGGCTGGAAGGTTACTCACAGGAGCCCCAAGCTCTTGCCCAGAGGACCTGAAGGTTAACTATGCATGTGCAGGGTGGAAACTGCTGTTGATGACTGCAGACTGGGCACAGAAAGGTGTGGCAAGAGCTAGTTCTGACTGGGAAGGCAAAGGCTTCACCGAAGATGTGAGGTTTGGGGCAATCCCACTGCAGGGGATGAAGGAGATGCAGGAAGAGCAAGTGAGGTGGAGGCTGACTTAGATCCAGGGGAGAGATGAAACCCCATGAAACGTTCCAAAATGCGGGCTCCCTTGTAACTGAGGCTGGCAGAGAGAGAGAGGCGGCTGGAAAGCGTACGGGTGGACGGAGGCAGGACCTTTGGAGGGATATAAAAAATGAAATAATAAAAGACAAAATTGTTTCTAACGGGCTATGGGATGTTCCCTTAGCTGTGACTTGTATGCACAAGAGGAGAAAAGCTCGGCACAGTGTCTCCCACCACAGGGAGGAAACACCACCGAAATCCCAGATCCACCCACACATTTGGATGGAGTGTACCCAGCGTGACTCACGCCTCAGACCAGCATCCCGTGCTGAGTGACCCCTCCCTCCTGTTTCAAACCTGGCACCAACTGTAGTCAACTCCCCGCTTCCAGCAGCCCTTGGCACTCCAGCATCTCACGCAGGAAGTGAGAGTTCTCTTTGCTGAGCTCGAGAGCTGCTTAAAACTCCAAAATTATTTTTAACATCACTATCGGTCTAATTAAGCAAGAAACACTGCCAAGTTTACAAGCTGGCTGCATTGAAAGAACGGTGGGCCATTTCGAATGAGAACGTATTGACACACCTAAGCACAGGATGTTTTTTAAACTTTGCTGAAATAAGGAAGAAACTAAAAAGCGAATAAACAAACTTGCAAGAGACTCAACCTTGATGTTATCTCCCCATTCAGATCACCCTTTAGGAGAGCGTGTACGACCAGCCTGATCACTTGTGTGAGACTTCTGTGCTGCCCTGTCCTCCCCACCTCTCCTCTCCATGCCCCCTCCGCCCAGTCCCTCTTCCCCTTCTCTCTCTCTCTCTCTACTCAGTCCCCCTCTCCCACCTTCCCTCTTCGCCCCTACATGAGAAGTGTCCAGCCAGCTTATATTTGAGAACAGAGAGCTGTGGAGAATTCCTACTTGTGCACGATTCCTGCATGTGCACAAGGAGTGAGGGATCCACCACTGGACAGATGCACCAACCCATCCACAGCAACGCTGCTGACTCCGAGACCTCACCGGGCACAGGCACTGCTTTACGCTCCACCAACAACACCCCCTTCGCAGATGGAGAACTGAGGTCCAGGGTGGTTGAAAGCTGGCCCAGAGTCACCGGGCAGAAGCGGGATGCGAACCCAGGGGGTCATTTGGGTTCCTCACCACACTGTGGGTTGGCGTCTTGATCAGAAGTCCTGTGTGTTTCTCAGACACAGGCCAATTCTCTGCTGTCCTGGCTGCAGGCCCACTCTAAGATGAACCTGACTGGTCCTGGGGGCACAAAGGCACTTACTTCCTCACAGAACCGGGCTGAGGTTCCCAGAGGCTTCCTGCCACAACGTCTACACTTCCCCCCACTAGTAGAAGTTCCCCTAAGGACGAGCCTCAGGGACCCAGGGGCTCAATGCCCGTCCCTAAGAACAGAATCAAGAGATCATCCTGAATCCCAACAGTAATGCAGGGCAAGGTATTACCACTGGCCTGGCAGGGTGCACCGTCACACCTGGGTGTGGGCCTCTCAGCGTTGGGCTTCTGATCCAAACCATTCCTGCTGCA
Organism: Pteropus vampyrus; assembly: GCF_000151845.1. Taxonomy (NCBI): domain Eukaryota; kingdom Metazoa; phylum Chordata; class Mammalia; order Chiroptera; family Pteropodidae; genus Pteropus; species Pteropus vampyrus. Next base: position 1,778,669 of record NW_011889144.1, read on the forward strand.
TAGACTTAACAGGACTGAGGGCTGGACGGACCCCTGTGCTGGCCTGAGGGGGACCGAGCCCATGCGCAGCATCCCACTCTGTGGGCCACAGTGACCTGAGTTACGCTCACTCTCCTGGCCCTCACGCCTGCTGCCTCCAAGCACCAAGTAGGCTCATGACATCTTTTCAGGGTGCTTCCCCAAAGGAGCCACGTGTCATCCTCTTGGGATCTAGAAGGTGTGCAATTCCTTTGAGGGACTAAGCTGAGATCACACAAAACAAGCAAAAAAGTAAAACACAAGTCTGTGGACCAATTTCACATGGAAGGTGCGTGTTGCTCTGGGTTCTCCAGAGTTAAATAGCAAGGCCCAGAGCAGGGACCAGAGTGTCGGGGCCCACTCTCATTGTCTTACCTGTCAGAGCAAGGGCAACACCAAGTCCTTCTGAGACGAACACATCTGGCACAGGTAGCAAGCAGTAAATCCACCTGTCATTATCGTGGTGGTGGCATTTGGCAAAAAAGAAAGCAGATTAACCAGCTCTCTGATGCAACAAGACTTAAGTGTGTCTCAGGATGCTTCGCGGGACCTGTGCCTGTTAGCCTGGTGCCTACTGACTCTAGATCCAAGTGGATGCTCTCAGAATGGCCTTGACTAGTGTGGAGGTGTGTCCAGAAAAACCTACTATCCTTCTTTGGGGTAGCTCTTGTCCAATCAAAGCATAACAGTCTGAAAAGCTCAAAGGCACCAACAAATGCACTGAGAATCTCAGAAGCACACTGTATCTATTCCAGAGACTTCCGTTATCTGCAGGCTGGCTCATAGCACACAGGATCGAGTCCTGGAGAGAGTTCCTGCCACAGACACAAGGTCCACAACCTGGGCTAACTGCTGAATGCAGCCAGACCTTAAGATGGGCCTACATTGTCTATGGTCACCCGACAAACACCAGCAGAGCACCCTTCCCACGAGGTGCTACTGGGATCGCAAGCCCAGCATAGGCCATGAAACTCTGCAGGAAGGCCTGCACCTCTGGGTTGTTTTCACATGAACTTCAGCCAAAAGAAACGGGCCTCTCTGCCTGACCCTAGTCATCAGGGAATAAGAGCCAAAGGCACCCACTCCCAGCCCAATCATGGTGTGAGCGTCTGCCCCTACTGCAGTGAACCCAGCCACAAAGATGGTCTTTAATCTGCTGTCCCCGGAGAACCACAAACCAAAAGTCTGCTCTGGCCACTAGATTTGAGTCTTAACGAAAATTTTAGAATACAAGGAAACTACGAAATTAAAACTTTGGTTTTTCTTTCCTTATTTATTACTGTGAAAGACTGCCCGAGAGAGAGATCAGATTCTAAGTGCAGACTGTCGTGTGTTGGTTGGTTCTGTTGCAATGCCCTTCCTCTTTAGCCCTAACGTCAAAAACACTAGCAAACACAAACGAGGTCACCAGCATCCTCTCCAACTCAGAGGGCACTGTGCTGATGAGCCCTCACCTGTCCCCGATGCCCAAACCCCAAACCCCCGTGGGAGGCTTTCCACCCCACCATCCAGGGTAGGCAGCTCCTGCCCTGTAGGCCTTGAGGGGCCCTCCCAGCCCAAAGATGAAGGAAGACAGGGAAGCTAGAGCAGGCTCTCCTGGGTGGAGAGGATGGGAGAGAGATTCCCCACATGAGATCCTAAGGCCCCACTCCTTTGGGCTCTCAGCCACCTCCGGTCCCCAGAGGGCCACCAACCATCTGATAGACTTGTACCAAGCGCTGTTGTTCCACCACTGAGGGGGCGGGGTGGGGTGGGAAGGGACTCACCTTTTGAGGCTGTATAACCAGCGAGTGGCGGGTTTATTTATAACAGCAGCTGAGGCTCTCAAAGCACAGGGAACAGGTGCTGGTGAGGTAGCACCTCCGACCTTCGGGAAGGGCTCCCAAGGTGAGGGGTTGTGGGGAAAAAGGGATCTGGAGGCCCTCAGACAAGAGAAGAACAGCCCCAGCAGCCCCCAGCCTCCCACATGGGGACAAGGACCCCTCCCCACCTGCCTCCCACCTCCTCCCCAAAACACTATCACATCAAGGGGCAAAGGCTGACAAAAGAGAAATTCACCTTCCACATTTTCACTGACCTGAAGCGTGACGGTGTGGCACCTACGTTTTGTTACCAGAGGCACATGTGTACAGGAAAAATGAAAGGAGCACCCGCCAGCCTCAGGGTTGCTCTTCTGTCTTCTCCTTATGTCTGGCTATGATTTCCTAAGTTGCCATTTCTCGATCTTTTAAAAATATTTTTTTAAAGGCCATGAATAAATCAATATCTAGGTCTCCTAAGGAAATAATCCATAAAACAAAGATTCATGAATGATTAATGTTTTGTAACAGTATTTATGTTGACAAAAAAAAAAAGAAAACAATTAAATGTTCAGCAATGGGAGATTCTGACAGACACAGTACCTTGGGCAACACTGCGCCAAGTTGGGATCTAAACCATGACACATGCTACAAGATCGCCTACGCCATTTCTGGGCTTACAGTAGGTACAAAATCCACAGTCCTTTTTAGAAAGCTCTATGTTTAAGATTAAGAGTTTTACAAAGAAATTTTTTTATCCATTTTAAATGTTTTTAATACAAAAACTATATATACTCATTGCAACCAGTAATGCTCCATAAATACAGTACATAGAAAAAGTTAATTATCTTTCCCTCCCTTCAACCGGCCCCACACCTGTGAGCTATAATTAACGCTGACCATTTGGTGCAGAGACTGCAAGACCTTTCTATGATCTTTCAGCCGTACAAGGAATAAATGCATTGAGATACAGAAGGGAGACTTCCGAACTTGTTTACTAAAATAGAATCATACTGGACAGGACTCTTCAACTAGCTTCTTTCTCTTTACTATCTGATAAATTTGTTACTCCCTGTGGATTTATCTCCGTCCTTTTCAGGAATGACATAGTGTTCCACAGGATGGCGGCGCCAACACAGATGTATTCACCCATTCACTGTCTGAAAACTCAACCAGCTGGCACCAAGTTCAAGCTGCTGGTACCGCCTGGCAGTCCAGCGCCCTCAGACCCCTCCACACCCAGGCTCCTTGCCTCTCTGGTGGGGACAAGAGCAGAGCTCCTCGCAGGGATGAGGGTACATGCCAAGTACCAGAGAAACGTCACTGCTGTGGGGTGTGTACTTCCCTGTCGCATTAGTGGTGCCAGGCCTGGTAAAACATCTTGTGTTTTCTCTTCTGTCATTCACAGCCCTTGTGCCTCTCAGTGGTTGGTTTGTCCCAGTGTATGCGTGCTCCGGGTCTACTGAGAGCAGGTCGGTCATGAATGTGTGCCACAGACATTTCCTTCAGGTGTGCCATTTGTCATTTAATATCTTTTGCCACACATAAATTTTTAATTCTTATATAATTGATTCTGTTGTCTTTTCCTCTTCAGCTTTTTAGTTTACTAATTACATAGAACGTTCCCCGGCGTTCCAGAGGCTATTCACAATATTCTCCAAAATGTTCCTGATGGTTTTTTTTACATTGTAACCTTTAATCTCCATGGAACTTATCATATGTGGGGCAAGTTAGGACATAATTTCTTTCAAGACAGAGAGTCAATTAAGCCAACTCCATTTAGTAAATATACTATCTTTCCCTTGTGAACTAAAATGCCATCTTTATCAAAAATTAGGTTCCCAGATACATTTTGATCTGCTTTGTATCCTCTATTACGTTTTTGTCTATTAGGAACCTAAGTATATCCTGCTTAATATTTTAAAATGTTGATTATATACACTACAAGATGATATCTATGTCGTAAAGACCTATTTAACAAACCTATCGTTTCCATTAGTCTCCAAGTTATTATCGTTTTTTCACACACTAACATATAGACAAAGTAGGCACCTAGCCCTTTTACCTTTTTTCTGGTTTAAAGTCTAGCTACAGCTAATAAACTAACATCGAAAATCCACATTTATCCTTTAATTTATTGTAATTTAAATTTAAACTATCAACACTCTTCTGAAAGTACACCACTGTTGCTTGATTAGAACACATAACTTTAAAGAAAGTTCTCTAGCCAAACTTAGGCTTGCTCTGCTTTTCTCTGTCAGCTCTGTTTGGAGATTGCAATCTATCCTTTACCAATGAAAATCTGCTCACTTTAGTTTCATCTTGAGATTTTATCCTCCACGAAGTTGTTCCTTTTCCCTATCGCTTCTATTTTTAGCTTCCAGAATCCGAGCTGTTGGCTGGTCTAGACTGCTTGTTATTCAATCAAGGGCCAATTCATAATTTTCCATGAATTAAAATAAATTGAATTCATAGACAATCGCAACCCTAATTTCTACCATTATGTCTAAGAAATGTAAAGTACTTGGAGCCACTTCTGTCAACATCTCCCCACCAGAACCCTGATGAAGATGGCGGGCCCTAGATGGCTAGTGTCAGGAGGTCCAGGAGGCAGGGAAATGGAAAGAGGAGGGGTCAGGCAAGGTAGGGAGATGGGGACAAAGTCTGTGTGAGGTCAGAGGGCAAAGGACAGAGGGTGGGTCAGGGAAGGTGGAGGCACAAGGGCAGAGGGATCATTCCAAACATTTTGCACAGTGGCCTGAATTAGAAACACAGGAAAACAGCTAACCGTGTGTGTGTGTGTGTGTGTGTGTGTGTGTGTAGTAAAATGTCATCTAAAATACAGAATGAATGAATGAATGAATGAATGAGTGAATGAATAAATAAATAAATAAATGAAATACAGAAAAAAGGGCGAAAGATCACACATAAGCCGAGGACCTCATGCCCTGTATGTTTTTCTGATACTTTCTACCACTAGTGGTTAGTAAATGTAACACTTTGTATTTTGCCTCCTCATGACATGATTCCATGGGTTTAACTTTTCACCTTCATAACCTGCTCTTTGAGTATCAACATCTCATGTCGGGACAAAGCATGCGAGGCTGTTTCTTTGCACACCCATGTTTTTGCCCCTTGAGGCCCACGCTCCTTTTCCCCATGGGGCTGGAGCTGGGCTGCCCACAACCTGGACATCTGCTTGGGCAGGTGGATGAGCTTCCTCAGAGCTCCTCCAGGAGGTTCTTGTGGCAGCTCTGCTCCCAGCTGAAAGGGCATCCTGTCCCACCACCTCCCAGGAAGCTCAAAGCCATCAGGATCAGAGTGAACAGGGCCTTGCAAAGGCAGAATGAACTGAGAGGGGCTCAAATTACTGCTGAGCTTTTCAGAATGGAGCCAAGCCTGATTCTCTCTGAACCAGAGGCTTACACCAATGGCCCAGCACCCAGTCAAACCGCCCTCCCCCACTGTTATCTCAGATCAGATATGAGTCTCTCACTAAGCCTCAGTTTCTCCATCCGTACAATGGGGTGTAATATTGCCTATGAAATGCCATGGTTCCTAGCACACTCACAGAGTGAACAACAATGACCATTCTGAGCCTTTTTATTCCTGCTCGACCCCCATCAACATGAGAGTTTAAACAACAGATGTTATAATCAGGGGCCAGACCACAAAGGGGTGTGTTTTCCCCAATCACAATAATGGCTATTCCGCTTGAGCTATTCTGAACTGTCTCCAAATGTCCCTGTAGTAAATCATAGTCTTTCCATAAAAATCTGGTTCCACTAAGTTATCAGAGTGACTATTCAATTTATCACAGAGAGGTATTCCAGAATAACAGAACAGGCAGCAATTCAATTTAGAGCTAAGGAGGAGGAGGACGCTGGGGCTGCAACGGGCGAGGGGCTGTGTGGCGAGATAGAGTTGAGCCAGATTCAGAGCCAGACGCAGCGCCCACCTCCATTTGCCTACAATCTTCAAGAGTCAAAATCCCAAGAGTTTCCCAAGGGAATCTTTTCTGAGAAACTGTTGATTCCTGGGGCAGCACAGAGCCAGGCCTGACAAATGAGTTCTCAGAACCTCATCTCAGTCATGGGACATTCGGCTGGCTTTATTTCAGTCCCAACCTCTGGCATTGTGATCTCTTCTTGAAAAATGTGTAAACAGCACTGAACATCTTTTTCTTCTTTCTCTTTACGTCTCTAACTCAGTCACAGTTTTCTACTCAGTTCTTCCCCCATCAACACCAGAACCCAGTCCAAGCATCTGGAGCCCTGTTCACAGCCTCCTCTCATCTCCAACGTCAGTTCTAAAACTCAGCTCCAGTCTACGCCCCAGTCACATTTAGATAATCCCAAAACAACAACAGCTCAACTGACATTTACATGTTACAAACCATAGGCACTTATTCCAATTCAATCTTCTCTCAAGTAGATTAGCTGTGCAGACACCAGGCTGAGAGGTGAAGTCACTGTTCTCTCAAAGCACATAACTAGTCAATGTCAAAGCTAAAATTGAACTCGGGATCAACTGACTTTAAACTTGTCCTCTTGACACTGCACCAAGGTCTTGTAATCTGTGTATGAAGCTGAGGCTTCATACTAAACGCTGCTATCAGCACCTTCTGCTCCGGCTTCCAAAGTAGAGACTGTGACAGACTCCATGAGCCAGGGGTGCTCTTTGATAAGGGGGATCTCCCAGCTTAAGCACAAGACTGACAGTTTTGAACCCACATGGGACGTTCACGCTCAGAATACCCCTGCACCAGGTACACCATAAATATGTCCTATGTCTTAGCCACCCACAGACAAGTGACAGTCCAGTCTCGCCTGCAGAAGGGGAGTTTCTGGGGTTGACCCATGCAAAAGGCACCTGATACAAAATTATAATTTTTCATATTCTAACTTTCTTTTTCCATATTCCCTAAATCAAAATGTTTACTTTTGTACACACACACACACACACACACACACACACACACACACACACACACACACAGTATCCAAAGCCAATAGTTGTTGGCAATTCTCAGGGGACAAAAGGAACAGAAACACGCAAGGAGAGAAGAGGAGGCTGACACAGCAGGAGACCCTCCACCCTTCTCCTCCCTCACTGCCTTCCTCCTCCTCTTCCTCCTCCTCCTCCTTCTCTCAGCCCTGGCAGAGATTAGATCCTCCACCTCCAGGTAAGAGGATTTGAAAGTGTGTGGGAGCCCTAGTGCAGACCCATGGAATGAGGTCCTCTGTCAGTAGACCAGGCACTGATGTTTTTAAGCTCTCCAGGGGCTTAAGATGTGCAGCTGGCTTCAGGACCGCTGCCTGACTGGCCCCAGGAACTTCTCTGTTGGTTGAGGTACCAAAACACGTTTTGCACATGAACATTGCAGAGCACGTCTGAGTGAGAATCTCTCATACTAACAGTCAGCCAGCCAGGCTGTCAGGACTGGTAGCATTAGTCTGCACCCAGCACAGCATGTGACACGTCATTAGTCATTTAGCCCTACTTGCCCCTCAGAGGACCTGGATAGGGACTTACTGCACAGGGACACACTCCTCTGAAAATGAATAAGTTGACCCCTGGTTGGTGCTTGTTTGAGGACTGTGAATCTGACCTAAAATACCGATCAGCCGGCGGGATTAATGGGCGAGATTCTAGCACTGAGACCCTGAGAATGGGATTTCCACTGTGAGATTTTGCAAAAGACGTTGGGCTGACATGCATCATCATTCAGGGCTGCTCAAGGTAAAACAATTAAAACTACAACACAGAACAGCAAATTGTTGATACCACAAACGAGCTGTAGACAAAATTCTAGTGGGCTGGTGTCTTTAGGAGAGAAGCATCACTTCCCACATCCTACACTCCCACGCAGAACCCAGCCTCTCCACAACATCCATAAAAAGGCTCGGTATTTTCAACAACATGTGTGACAATCTTTCTTTCCAAAATAGTCTCTAACCACACAAGCTATTCAAAAAACCTCAAACGTAATAACAGAGTATGTAAACCTCCATCCAAGGTCAGTAATTAGGGTTCTCCTTGATGCAATTTGAGCAAAGCCGGTACTTCTAGGGGCACGTCAAATCCAAAATTGTGGTTGGGGTAATAATGCACGACAGCAGTAATTCCAAATAGAACATGGTCGACTTAAAATATCTTCCATTTATGCTGCCGGAGGAGGTACAGTTTTCACCCTATCCTTTAATTCCAGAGGCTAGTGGGGGAGTGGGGGCTTTAGTGGAAGAAACAAATGCAAAAAGCAGACAAGTCCCTGTGTGTGGTCAGGTATGTGGCATTGTCCCACCCTGTCCCGTAAACTCTGGTCCCCACACACCCCACCCTGCACCTAAGACCGGGGCACATCAGGCAATCTGTATGGGAAATGCTGGTGTGTAATCAGATCAAATTGGAGATGGCAAATACAGATAAGGAAACAAAACGCTCCACCTATTGCTAATGGGTGTTGGCACAGTGCCCAGAGGGGGCTCCCCGTAAGGGGCTACTTCCCAGAGCTGCTTGCTGCAGCTGAGCTGAGCCAGCTCCTCACATCTTGCCCTGAGGGAGCTGGAACCTGGCACTGAAAGGAGGGCTTTCACCCAGGAAAGTCAGGACCCCTCTCCCTAGAGCCATAGCACAGGATGTGATGAGGAGCACTTTCCACTGATGACAAGGCAGAAAGCGCTGCTGGAGTCTCAGCTCAGCTGTAAAAGAACAGCACACTTTCGACCCTCAGACTTCCGCTGCATTGGGAACCCCCTGGAAACATAAACCGCCAGGCCCTGCCCAGAGTTCCTGACTCTATAGGTCTGAGTTGGAGCCTGGACATCTGTGCAGTTCCCAGGTGGTACTGCTGATGTGGGGACCCCACTTGACAGCCAGAGTTGAGGGGAATTTGAGGAGGGGTTCGTGGGCACGCCAGCTCTTTCTGCCACAACAGGTCCCCTCCTCTCCCAACTTCAAGTGGGCCCTGCAGCCTCCTCCCTGGAGGACAGCAGAGGTGAAGGCAGCCCAGGCTCAGGCTCAGCTCTCAGTGCAAAGGGTTTCAAAGAGGAACCTCAGCAGAAAGGAGACCCTGCTCCTCAGAGTGGAAATAGGAGTGTGAGAATTGGGACATGCAAAGGGACAGGAATCGGGAGGGCACAGGGCAGGGAGGCTGGGAGAGGGACAGGGCAGGGGGCTGGGGGCACAGAGCAGAGGGGCTGAGAGGGGCACAGGGCGGGGGTGCTAGGGGGGCACAAGGAGGTAGTAAGGCCAGAGGCAAGAGCCAGGCTCTACTGGAGGAGGCCGACCAGGAGCTGAGAGAAGGAGACACTAGGAAGCTGTTCCAGACTAGGCAAGGGGGCTGGGGCGGTCCTGCGACAGCCTGCACAGGCAACACTGGGTCATGAGCCACAGCAACTCCAGGACCCAAAGGCAGCTCCTTTCCCTGCTCCACTATTCGCAGGTAGAGCTCAATCATGAGTCATCTCCCTCTGAGGACAGGCTCACACACAGCACCTGGGGCCTCAGACCCCACCTCCAACCCCTAGGGCGCATCCCTAGCACACCAGACACCCTAACCCAGCAGTCAGCCCAGCAGTCGTGGCTCGGGGTCTTCCCCCACATAGCCCCACACATCCTCCAAGCATTCAGCCACAGCAAGCTGTCATGTCACTCAGACAGCGCATTATAAGACTGCAGAGCAGTGAAAAGGAACAAAAGAAACATCAAAGAAACAGATATGAAAGGATCCCAGGTCCCTGCTAAGCCCATCTGAAATAACCAAGTTGCTTCTGACAAACTTCTAAAAAAGAAATATGTTAATGAGAAAACCAGATTGGTAGCCTTTGTTATCCAAATTTCAAGATTGTGAAACAGTTTATAATACAGATTTGTTAGCTTGCACGACATTCATTAATTTATTCCCGAAACCATTATGAGGCGTTTACAATGCTCCAAGCAGACACTATGCCTGGTGCTGGGGCCACCTGAACAATACTCACTGCCCTGGGAGAGCTGACGTTCGTTGTGATATTAGAAAGCCAAACCACAAATTTATCTGCAGAGCTTAAAATGAATTTCCTCTTGTCATGTGCTAACTTTCTATTCTGGATTTCCTGGGGTTTCCTTTATTAGACTTGAGTCCAAAACTCTCTTGGAAAAGACTCTGGGTCATCTTGGCCTTGCACATGTAAGGAAGGTGAGGAGAAAGGGGTGGGAGGATGGGAATAAGACGAAGTCATCAGCAATCGCTCCTGATCAGGAGCCAGAGAAGTGGGCATTTCCTGGCTCTGCCCGTGCATGAGATCCAGCCACGAAACTTAGCTGTCCACTTGCTAAATGGAGCAAAACAGGCCAGGATCCTCATTCTGCCTTTAAGAAAGTAATACCTTATTCTTGGCTGCTCTTTAAACTGCACAAATCAAAATGAGTGGAACATTATTATGTATTTAATTTTACTTATAAAAGCAACCTGGTTTTCTTCATCTTTCACTAATCTCTGTTTACTCATATCTGTTAATTATATTGGGCAAGTTTTTGGTATAAACCTGAAAGTAGTTTAAACATACTCCCTCCAAAACATATTTGGTGTTAATTTCTCAGCAGCCCCATCTCCATGTGCAGGGAGAAGGCTGACTCTCTTAACTCACCAATGAAATTATCCAGAACTCCCAATTAATCCCAAGGAGAGGAGAAGGGAGCTAAAGTTGTGCGATTCTCCTGCTTTGCTGGTGACCTGATTCAGAAAGCACCCCGGGCACACAGCCCAGTCCCATGAAGGGGTCATTGCTGCAAGGGGCACAGGGCAAGGCATAGCCACTTACAAAAACCTCCAGCCCACTGAGGGCTTCCCTTGTTGGGGGTTAATCTGCAACTCAAACTTGCATCCAGTGACCCAATATTTATAGTCTTGTCCCACTGTGAGAGAAGTAAGTTTTCTCTAGTATCTCCCAGGCATAGTTAGCACATGAATATAGTGCCTCTGTGACCAAGAATGATGGCTAGAGGTTAGAGTAATCACACCCCCACTCAGCCTGTGCAAGGCTGATCAGCACACAAAAGCAATGCTTGTGTTTCAGTGCTTGTGCTGGGGGAGGCGGCGGGCAGGGCTGAGTGCTCTAAGTGCAGGCTCATCACAAGATAACTTCCTATAGTTTCTAAAATAGTTAATTGATTCATTAATACCCACTTCCTGTCATGAGAGCCTTGCGCCATAGAGATAAAACCATAGGAAAAAAAAGTTACAGAATTCAAAACAACATGCTAAATAACTTCAATTATCACCTAAGGTCCATAGTATCTAACGTGGCCCGCTGTTTTTCAGTTTCTTCTGTAACACACAGTCTTATATGAATTTTTTAACTACACTAAATGCTTTGTAACTAGCCCAGAAGTCAGAAACACCTCCTATTTCCTACTTCTACTGCATTCCAAGGGAAAATAACAGCTTCCTAGTTAGTATGTTGCTACAGACATACCTGTTCTTGCAAAACTGCATTTATATGTGTGATTATACTTCTTGGTTAATATTTTACTTTTAAGCCATAACCTTAAGTCATAAGAAGCATGACACTCTCTATGAAGGAAAACGCATGGGCTCGCAAGCAGGCGACAAGCCGTCAAACTGGCGACCGTCCTGGGGTCTCCTTGGAGGGCAACCTGATGGAACAAGCATTCGGCCAGGTCCCTCTGCACCAGGCCTGTCCCTCTACCCCATGTCCAATAGGCCCTATTTTACATGAAGGTGGTTTGCAACTCTGAAACACACACATATAAACATAAACATAAAAAACAGTGCCCTGTCCTGCCATCCTGTTCATCTACAGACTCCATCCCTAGCCCTCTCTGCTTCTGCTTTCCAAGGAAAATGTCACATTTCAAGGAACCTAAGAAGCCTCTGTTGTTAGACAGACCGTTGTTATCTGCTGCTCATAAAGGGGAAACACTGACAATCAGTTGCTTGTCAGAGGCATCCCTACTTCAGAGCTGTTAAAATGTGGGGAATTGCATTTAAAATCAGATGAGGAGCATTTGAGATCTTGCTCCTTGGCATACTTCATTGGTTTGGCTCAAATAAATTCTTATAAAAATTCTTAAAAAAAAAAAAAAAGAATACATGAAACTTTAGAATAGGAAAAACACTGAGTTAATGTTTATTTCTAATGACAAAAGTGCTGCTCTTATTCAACAGGAGCCACTTTCATAATTAAAAATTAATTCTGCATATATAGTTTCTGTTATTTCTGAGAATTCTCTAGTTTGGAAAATACACTATATGCAGTGTGTGTGTGTGTGTGTGTGTGTATGGGTGTGTGTGTGTGTGTGCTTGCACACGCATGCGTGCGTGCGGACACAGGCACACACACCTAGGTATCTGTTCCTGGGAGAACAGGAAGAGCAGCTTAGACCCACCTCAGTCTACCTTGGCGCAGAGGATAGCTCCCTACCCCAAGACCTGAAAACTCCCTATTTATCATTATTCCCATACATACATGACTACGTCCGTAAGTTTGTCTTATTTATCCCTTAGTCTGTAATGTCTTAGAAGGCAAGGCCTATATTTTCTTTGCATCCTGTTAAATCCCCAGTTTATGGCTCCATAGGCCCATATGCAGCATTTGAAGGTGGCATCCAACTATGTGAAACAGGGAGGTAAACATCAGAGGCTGACTTTAGCTCATTAGCAGCTTGTGTGATTTGGAATCGCTACCTAAGCAACCCATGAGCACATTTTAGCAGGAGAAGAGCTTTTGAAAACTAACTTTTCCTCAACTAGTATTTGTGATTAATACCTCAAGGCAAACTAAAAGTTCTTGCCACTGCCTTGTGGTGACCCTAAATAGTCAGCTGTCTTACATTGACTTCTGAACACTACCTATCCATCCTGGTCCACCCCCAACCCTAACACACAAAATCGACTCTTATTTATATGCCCCACAATATTTCCCCAATTAGATGCATACAGAAATTTCCCAAACAGTTTTTTATCTGAAAAATACTGTCACCACTTTTAGGCCATGGCTATACTAAAGTCCGAACTAGCTTCTAGAGCAAAAGGCAGAGCTTTGAAGAGCCACATTCTCAGGTGACCATTCTGTGTTGAATGATGAATTAGTGACCCAGCTAGCCTATCACCTGACCACCTATACTGAAAATTAATATATATCCTACTTTAAAAACACCAGCATTCATGTATTCACAAAACTGGTGGATTCTTACAGATATGAAAACTGACCAGAACCAGGGAGAGAAGGTAGTGCATGGAAGGGCCGGGGTGGGTAATACCACCGTTCTGGTATTCTGGGGAAAAAAAATAGAGAGACACATAACTAAATTGTTATTGGTTACAATGAATCATGATCAGATGAAAAAGAAATAAAAAATTAGTCCAATCCGGGGGACCAGACACTGCCTGCTCCTTCCTCTTCCCTCCTGACCAGCCGCTTCAGCTCCCTGACTAATGGTCTGCTTGTCCAAAAAGGGCACAAGGGAGAGAGAGAAAGCCTGCCCCGTAGAGAACACCGGAACAGAGTTTATGAAACAAAATAAATAGACAATCAAGATATTGAGCAAAAACATAATGACAAGTGGTTTTTCTCTTTCCACACGACCCTTTATTTCCAGTCAGGACATGCATAAACACATTCTTGGGTCCAAATGCTGAGAAACTCTTTCTCCAAATACTTGACGCAGAGCTGAGCGGAGCAGGAAATGATGAACAGAGAAAGGAATGCCGCAGATTCCAGATGGATGGAGCCAGCTGGGGGGGCTCAGGAAGCCGCAAGACATCTTCTGACCATCGTCTCCCGTGATTTCTTAGGGAGTCATCACTATGTAACTGCAACTGCAAGGGGACAATCGAGCCATCTGTAGCCCACCCAGCTTGGCGGGAATCCCACCAGGCAAGGTCTCCCCGTTTCAAGGGAGGCGTCCGCCCACCGAGGCCAGCAAGCTAGGGGCTCTCGCATAAGCAAGCTAGTTAGTTCCAGGGTTTGCCTGGTATGAAAAAGGGCCGGTATACAAACTCACTCTGAGCCTGCCCCAAGTTAACAAGTGGAAGGAACTTCTCATCAAAACCTACAGAATTGCCCCAGGATCACCTTCCTCTTACTGTCACCAGACCATGTTATCCTGCAAGGAACAGACATCCATGAGGTGAGGTGGGCCACTGGTCACTTCTGACAGCTCAAGTACCATCATTTGCAGTGGTTTTCTTTTCATGTTTCTCCCTAGAATAATGTCCCTCCCACTTGAATTCCAATATATTCTCCGGAACATCACAACTCAGCCAGGAGTCCTTAGAGCTGGTCAAAGACTGAGAACTCCCGCCCGACTGCAGCCAACTGAGAACAGTCCAGAAACAAACAGGGAAAAAAGCTATAAGAAAAACCCCAGGTGTGAGTCTAAAAAGTGAAAAGTTTCTGATAGAAATATAAAATATTAAAAAATCGAAAACGATGGCAGAAAAAAATTCTCAAGTCATAGAAAGTGAAAAGGCAGGTGTCCCAGCAGCAAGGCCCCAGGACAGGCAGTGGAATCCTCACCAAGCAGCCCTCGAGGCTCTCAGACTGCAGGTGTTCCCAAACACACACCCACAGACCCCCTGGGGATCAGGCCCCTGGCGATGAGTCACATGACTATCTGCAGTGTCTGCAGCCTCCACCACGTCAGGCAGGCAAAAAAGATTAAGGCTTGCTTGAGAAACAGGGACAATTTTTAAACTCCACACATCTTACTCTGGCACCCAAGGCCAGTTCCCTGGTGCCACGGATCTCAGATATAACGGAATAGCTAGAAAGAGCCGCTGTGAGCCTGCCTTACGCCTCCATTCCACCACCATACTGGGCACACAGCATTGTGTGCATGTGTACGTGTGTGTGTGCGCACATGTGTGTGCATGTGCCTGCGTTTGTGTGTACACATGTGTGTATGCATGTGCGCACGTGTGTGTACATGTACCTCTGTGTGACCATGGGTGCGCACATGCATGTTTGTGTGTATGCATCTCTGAGTGTGCCTGTGTGTGTACTGTGTACACATGTGCCTGAGTGTGTTTGCACGATAAGAGGAGACAGGCTAAGAAGGTAAAGATGAACAACTCCCTCCATCAACTTAAACGCTCTGCTTCACAGGGTGCAGCCTGAGGGAAGACCTCAAACGCTTCACTCCTCCGTAAGCCCTGACCAACTCCTGGACATACTGTGTGTTGGTGGTATGTGTTTCCCATGTGAACATCAGATAGGCAAAGTTCACTGCCCTTGAAACTCACCCCTATAAAGTATATAAAATATCCAGTTGTTCGATCCTAAGTTAAAAACCATTTAATGTTGTCGGCCCCAGGAAAAGCCAGCAGGGCCTCCTGAGAAGGCTGGCATGCCAGCCCAGTCCCCAGCGATCTGGAATTCCCCAGCCCGGCCCCTATCCTAAAGGCCATGGGAAAACCAGCCAGTCACAGCATCCCACCCAGATCTCTAAATAAGAAGTTGGTTTGGCCACGTCCCCTGGGGTCTGCACATTGATGAAATTCCTGGAACTAGTTCATATTCCTCAATCTCTGCTAATAGCTCTGTACCACAGTGTTACCCCAGCCTCAAAGCTCCAATTTAGATGGGCCGTTATAAGCAGATGCCCAGAGACTTGGAGGCCTGGAGCTGAACCACTCTCCTGCCCCACTCCACAGCTGTCCTAGCCTCTCGAGGACCACAGGTCCACGTAAAAGTGTCGCTCTGCTAAGTCCCTTAAATGTTCATTTCAAGATTCACTAAGAAGAAGTCCTCGGTGGGAAACCAGCTATCTCCTATTTGAGGAAGTGATTTGATACACACCCAAGCAAGCTGTTCCTCGCTAACCACAGGAGCGCCCGAGTCTGGGTAATTATAAGTTCATCACAGGACAACTTAGGCACTCACAACCTCTCCTGCTGTGTGACCTTGAGAGGCGCCCTGCACAGAAGGGGTGCTAGGTTCTGACATGACACTATCCTACAGGAGCCAACTCTGTTGCACTCCGCGTGTCCACGGCTCCCTAAGCAATGCCTGATCTGGCGGAGTGAGAATGAACAGAGCACACAAAATCAAACCAACTGGATGCTCTGGTACCGCCCAGGAGTGGGTTTAGAACCGAAAGGAGAAACCACAAGAGCTAAACAAGGAAAATGAAAATTTTTTCTTCAGAAGAAAAAAAAAAACACAAAATGAAGCTAAAGAGATTTCAAGGTGCATGTAGCATCCTCAACTATCTGATAGGCTTGACTGTGTGGGGATCACTGGGGGTTACTCTGTGTGGCTTCTTAGAATGGACACGACAAGAAAGGAGAAACTGGCCCTGACTCTAGTGGCCTGCACACAGATCACACCTAATTGGACCTACCCAGTGACTTTCGAAACTATGTGTCCACAAACAAGTCTCCAGAAAGAGATACATTTATAATTAGCACTCTCAACTCTGTTAAATGTCCTGAAGAATCCAGAAGCCTGAACCGAATCCCAGAATCCTGTCAGCCCCAGACACTGGCAAAGGAGGAAGATGGTTCTCAGGCAAGGTCTGGAGACTTGGTCCTGGTGCTGAAAGAGTCACCAGCCAACACTTGTGGCTGCTGAGCAGAAAGCGTTGCTACCCAATACACAGGGAGACGTAGTCACCTAGCTAGGAAAGCACCGCTGCTGACACGAGTCTCCAGGCTCTGAATCACCCCGGGTCTAAGAAAGACGCGGCGACTTAGTTTACCTCTGGATTTTATCCCATTGGCAACTGGGGGCCAAGAAAGAATGATTCTTTACATTGTGGAAATTATTCAGATAACAGGAACAGAAACAACGTGAAGAGGAAAACACAGACACGAGAATCGTTCTTTGACCTAAGAGTGAGGGCAGTGTTCTGCTTCCAGAAAAGGTTCCGATTGACCCGGTAACCCTGAGTGCGGCTTTCAGCCTCCTCTCGATCCTCCTAGGAGCACGCTGACCCACGCAGCGTGTTTCAGACGTTTGAGATGCAGCATTTACCAACTGTGCTCGTAGCGGGACGCTGACTATTCCCAATGTGGAGCTCAAACTTACTCAAAAACTGAAACTGACAATACCAAATTTCAGGACAGATAGGGCTACGGCCCCGGGGGAATGCAGCCCTGCGTGCAGAAACACGCCCAGTATTTTCAGACACTCACAGAACAAGGAATCACTATCTCTGATCCCACGGTCATCTTGATAATCCATTATTTCCAGCAAAGATAAAAAAAAAAAACACTCAAACCAAAAGCTCCCCAGACACTCTGATCCCCGGGTGAGCCTTAAGTTTGACCTAACAACCCTCTTGTGAGAACCACTTCCCGGGTTCCAGCCCGGAGTGATCTGGGAAGCCAAGAATTGGGAGACACTCATCTCCTTATTTCTAAGGATGATCATGGGACTTGCATGTATAACAAAGTTTGGACGTGTTAGCTGTTAATTTTGAAAGCTGCCTCACACTTAAAGAAAAGCACCGGGTCACCTGCTGTGGATGACAGGATTTAAGTTCCCTTTCACCCGTGTTAGAGATTCCTGAACACAGCAGCTGAGCGCCAATCCCACTTGGCATATCTGAGCTGGTCCGAGGACCCTCTCATGAGCCGGCCCCTCTGTGCTCCAGCTCGTTACTCATTTCTGTCTCCAAGGGCAGCCTCGCTCTCATCTCCCCCACGTCTTTCCTGTACGAGCGAGCCTTCTGCGATCCAAGTAAATCGTTTTATCTTTCCGGGCCTTGGTTCCTCTACAGAATGTTATTCGTTCCATTTTTAAAGTTGTGTTTTTAAACTCTCCATTCACCTATCTATATACAAAATTGCACGTTGCATGCATAACAGTAATGTCCTAGCTTTTTCAAAACAGACCTTTTCTCTCTTGTTTCCCTATTCCTCTAGCAGCCCCACAGCCCCACCACAGGGAGTCTGACTGATGGACTTGTATAGGTCCTAATTTCCACATCTGCACATTATCTGGGTTTTATTATTCTTTAACAGGATAATCTTAGATAGACTTTCTGCATTTTGCTTTTCTTTCTAGTCATACCCCATGGAACTTCTTGGATGTCATGTGGCCTGGCCTGGCTCTAATTCATTCCTCTGAATGCTGCATAATATTCCACACTATAGAGGCACCGTAATATAATCACCCTTTCAACTGGCATTTACTTTGTTTTCACTTTTGCTATTTGTTCATTTAACCCCTGACTGTAGTGGTTCTGCAACGAACATCCCCGTACATCTCTAATCACTGGTCAAAGTTAGTACATTCAGTCGTGCTGCAAGCTCTTTCTTTTTTGGGCTGAGTACAGAACCCCACCCTGACATTAGGGTGAAAAGACTAGACAACCAGTGACGACCCCATGCTCAAGTGCTGTGATCTTATATCTCCTCTCTCACCTTGGACCCTCCAGGGGTGACCAGCACCTGCAGAACGCGATGTCCAAGTCCTCATAAGGCCCATCCATGTGCCCCACTCTTCCCACCCAGCTCTGCATCACACAATCATTCCTCCCTTCTCCAAACTCTTCACGGCAGGCTCAGGGCTACTGTTCCCAGATGCTTGCCCTTGCCCACCTGCGAGCACACAGGTGTGGCTATCTCTTACTGATGTATTTGTTTAGTGGGAACTCTAATTTGTTACAAGATTAACATAACAAATAGCTTCAAAATTACACTAGCAGAACATCTATCAATAAAGATCGGAGCAGTGGAAGTATCTTTGTTCACACAAGTCGTTAAGCTCCGTAAAAAAGATCAAAGAAACTGAGAGGCAGAGAGAACTTGGATTTGTCTGAAGTTGCGGAATTAGCGAGAAACATAGCTGTGACTTAGTCTTGGGTCTCCAATTCCAAGTGTAGTTAGTTATAGCCTCCTCTCCTCAGCTGGTTCCCAGGGGCTCTTGTCCCCACAACAGCCTGATGGCTCCATCTGTGACCACAGCAGCCTTACCATCTTCAAGGGCACCTGGAAGCATGAAATCCGACTTGCAAACCTCACTTCTCAGGCCTTAGCAGCTACTACTTCTGGTTGCCCCAGTGAATACATCCACTGCCTTTCTAAACATGTGCACGTCTTGTGACTAAGACATGATGCGCCAACGTTCTCATCCCCCAAGCACCTTCAGGAAGGTGTGAGTGTTCAGAGAGGCAAATCTAAACGTTTTCTACCGAATGTTATATTCCAACCAAGCGATTCTGTCTACAGGGCCTCCTCAGGAGCACACGCTGGGCTCACCTGCCCGACACCTATTCTAACGTCCATGGGGGGCTGTATGGGTTGCCGATGGCCCTGCTCAAAGAATCGTCTCTGAGTTTCTGCATTCAGTTCAAGATCACATCTTCACAATTTCTTTCCTCTCCAACTCCTACTCCAGCGCCCCATGGTCAGTGACCACCAAGGCCAGCTCTCCCCGATGTTTGCCCACAAGAGCCAGCAGCCCTGGTCCCTCCCTCATGAATACTGACCACTTCCTGTCCCCAAAAGTGGCCACTTCTCTCTTTCCCAGCCCTTCACTAGCCCCCATCCCTCAACCACCACCACCACCACCGCCATTCAAATCCAAGATCATGGAGAAAGGAAAGACAGACAGTATTAAGTGGTGAGGAAAACAAGAATGTTGGCATCGAGCAAACATGGGTTCAAATCCCAGTTCCACTATTCCAGGCTGGGTGACTTTGAGCAGGTTATTTAATAAGTTCTACAAGTCCCCTTCCTCAATGTCAATGTCATGGAGTTGTGAGAATTTAAATTATAATGAGATAATACCCACGAACTATCTACTTAAAGTCTGTATCCCTCTCTACCCCCACGCACATACACAGCAAACCCACCCCCTTCCCAGGCAAAACCTGGAGCCACGGGCTGAAATCACCCCTGGCCCGGAGCCCGGCTGCTCCCCAGGCATAAGCCCAGTTTTGCACATTAGTCCTTAGAGGTTAAAAATAACACAGGCAGCTAGCTGAGCTCGGTTAATAAAATATCCAGGTTAATTTTAGCATCAAAAAGCTCAAGAGAATATAAAATCCCTGATGCCAAGAACCACGTGCGGCCCCCCCGGCCCCTCCCTTACACTCTCAAACACACACACACACACACGCACACACACACACATGCGCGCGCGCACAAAAAAAGCTAATGTCACTTATATGGCTCCCTTAAATTCACAAAATATTTTCTCTAATTGAGAAAACAATTTCTTCTTAGCCCTGTGAAGACACTACAAGTAACTATTTTAACTTTTTTAACAGGAGGATCACCACTTCATCTGATCCTTACAAGACCCTGTGACAAGCACACTACTGTTTCCCATGAAGGAAATCGGGTTACATACAACACTTTTAGCAGAGTGGACCTAGAACCCTGAGATCCCAACCACTGCGATCTGGGCATTTTCACCATGCCCCCTCCTCGCCAGCAGAATGGCCAAGGGAGGCACAGACTAGGGACCCTCAGCCACAGTTCCCTGTCCTCCTCTCTCTAGGCACCCTGAGGGACCTCCTGCTTCTAGAGGGATTATGTTTACAACTAGGTGGAGGGAGGATAGGTAACCGCTGGGGCAGGCCCCCCCACAGGGCCACATTGTGCTGAATCGGGGCGGGGGGGGGAACTATCAGTTCAGATGTGCTCATGCTGAACCCGGACTGTCATCGCCCTTCTTGGTGGACAAGCTCTGCTCTTACAGAGAAGGACCATGAGAGCTTGCTCCGTGCGCAGTGCACTGGATCCAAGGAGAAGGGAGAGACCGGTCAGAGGGAGTCTTGCAGCAAGGAACCAGGCGGAGCTCGACCTTACATGAGACACACACACCAACACACCAAAAAGATCCAAACCGCACCCTCAGACTCATGATGAAAACCAATAACAGAGCAAGAGGGCTTTTCTCACTCCGAATTACAAGGCCAGGATATTTTTTAGCTTGAGAGAAATACTTTTGCTCTTAAACGGAAACATTTTCCGAGATATAAGATGACACTTAAAAAAGAGTCCTAACTATTAAGGAAAAAAGAAAAATAATCACTGGGAAGTAAAGCTATCTCACAATGCCTAAGGGAGTGCTGGGTCCAAAATAACACTGCCCAGCAGATGTGCTCTCATTGTGGGTTCTTCCCCCAATCAGTGCCTACAAATCTTCAAGTTGCTTCCCTTCCAGCGCTGAAGTCCTGACTCATGGAAAGTCAGAAGAACACACTTCCTCAAAGTAGCCATCTCATAGGAAGTGCGGTCAGTCTTACACGACATGAGATATTGGTGTAAAAACAGTAATAACTGGTACCAAAGACAGACAGTGTTTAAGATTTTTAAGTGTCCAGTAGAACTATCCAAAATAACTCTGAAAGATTTAAGTGTAGAAAACAACAGGTTCTTCAAGACAAGGATTCAAAATAGTTACAATAAAAATACCTCACTTTTATTTGGCACTTTCTTATGTATTGTCTCATTTGCAAAAGGTAGAAGAAAAAAGAAAGGGGAAGAAGAAAAAAGGAAGAGATTCCTCCTATTTTCCCCAAGTTTTGTCTCTCAATGAGACCAAGCACCATCACACTTTCCAAAACTGTTTAAGAACTAAAAGGCCAAGGCTTTCATACCTAAAAATCTCTTCATCCCCTCCAAAATGTTCTGCTTTTTTTTCTTAGCAACAGTAATGGTATTGCTTACTAGTATAACTTTAGGGAGAATTTTTCCTTTTGTCTTTTTCTAGGAGTGAGGGGGCGGGCATTAATGTAAGCCTGAACAACACTGTCTTGTAATCTCCCACCGGATGCAGTAGACAATAATAGCCTGCATTTTGCAAATGGAAAAAAGAGTCTATGAAAGGGGAGGACACTTGCCCTGGGTCATCCAGCAAGCCAACAGCAGACATGGGGCATGCAGCCAGCTAGCCTGGAGAGAAGGCTTAGAGATGAATGGATGGCCCGCCAGTGTCTCCGAACAAGGAGAGGCGAGTGTGCATGTGACTGTGTGTGCAGTGACTCATGCATGTCTGCCCCTCCTCTGTATCAACTGCTGTGTCCCTCATCATCATGTCTTCAAGACCAGGGCATTCAGGCAAGTCAGAGCCAAGACTGGCCACAGAGGACTAAAGAAAGAAATCAGCATACCACTTACCATGCTCAGGATCATCATCATCCCATTCTACTAACGAACATTCCCTCTAGTTAACTGAGACTAAGCCCCCAAACCAGCCCACCCACAGTACACCTTCGGGGTTTCCAGCCCAGGCTCTAACTCAGCAGCACAGCCTTGACCATTTCTGCACTCAGATGCAGGAGGTGCCCTGCCTGTGCCCTCTGTAGGCCCTGGCTCTCTGAATGCCTCCAGCTACAAAGGCCAGTCACAGATGTCTCCCTCTTGCAGCCCAGCGCTGTAGGTGAAGACCCTCAGACAGGCGAGAAAACAGGGGCTTCTCAGAGCCCCTGTTTTCTCCCTGAGGAGCCCCTGTTTTCTCTCCAGTAAGTTGGACAGCTGATGCACAGGCGTTTCTGCCTCACTGCTGTAGCCCCCAAACATGGGAGGGAGGTGAGGAGGCTCCAAAGGTTTTAACAATACCCAGTCCCCACATGGAGTTAAAGACAGCAGATGTTCCAGTCACTGCACTAATCCTCAGCTGATCCGACAGTTTCTCTCGCTTGTTTAAAGTGGAGCACACAAGAGAGAACGCCTAACCCAGCAGCGTCTTCTAACCCCGTTCCTTCCACACTGGGACCTCCCCACCACCCCCCGCCTGTGTTGAGGTCCAGAGCCCTCCTACAAGCATGCACTGACAGGCCAGCAGAGCTGCTCTCCTGGACCTTCAGGTGTCTCCTCACTCTTCTGCTTCACATATTATGCCATCCTGGATAGAAATCTATCCTCTCTGCTTAACAAATCACAATTCCAGAATCCTCCTTGAGTAGAGTCTGAGGTGGGCTGGCCATGCTGGGCCTGGACCACACTATACCCAGACCCATTCCAGCCTGCTGCTCCCGGAAGCCTGGCACATTTCCCCCACGGCCACACCCTCACTCCAATGCCCCCTTCTTGCTCCCCTTGATAAGGAAGCACCTGGAATCCTGCAGGGTGACATCCCCCACACAACTCACTGGACCCAGGCATTGGGTGAGGGCTCCTGATTGAGGGGACCCTAAGAGAGACACTTTCCCCTAATCCCCCTTCAGGTGGTGAGCAGCAGATTTCAACCAAGTAAACAAGAGAAACCCTCTCTCTCCAGGCAGACTCCTCAGGGTTGAAGTGCTGCCACATCCTATCTGCAGTGCTTCTGAGACAAATATCAACAGCATCTCAGCAATGATCCATAAACCAAAATAAAGCAGACAGGAAACAACACGCTGAATTGGGGTAGCTGGAATTCCTCAGGCAGCATCAAATGTCATCAACAACTGACATTGCAACAGCCACTGGGTGCCTGGCTCTGTTCCCTGTGGCCCTTTTTACATGGGAATGAATGGGAATGTGGAGCTCGCCTAGGGACAGGGAGTTCAAGAGGTGAGAAGGACCCTGAGGATGGCGACACTCTGGGTCCTCAGAAGCCCTCTCCAACATGAACTGTCCTCTCACCCCGCATATTTATGGCATTAGTGTGTAACGGTAATTCCAGGCACCGCTCTTGTTTGAGGAAGGCAGAGAGGGAGGGGGGGCCAACTTGCACATCACTCTCCTAAGATAAAACAGAACTGGGAAAAAGCAAATCTCTCCAGATAAACCCAGGAAGTCCAGATATAGCCCTCCAGCTCACTCCAGAGTCTGCATTTCATTTACCTCCCCCAGCTCTTCAGTCCACTGAGAAAGGCAGAATCCTCCCCGGTGACATGGCCTGAATGGCAGGCCCTGGTGGCCAAAAGCTCCCTCCGCCAGTTCTCAATGGAAGGTGGGGGAGGGGTAGCCCCAGTGTCTTCCTGCTCTAAGGAAGCCCTAGGCCAGAGTGCGTGCCACACATTCACACCCAGACATATGCACACACAAATACACATTCACCTACACAGATGTGTGCACACACAGAGACACATGCATACACAAAAACACACACATCCACCCACACGGACCTGTGCACATACAAACACCAGTCAGCAGCCCGACCTAGCCTCATGGCCTTGGGGAAACCTGTGGAAGAGCTTATACGTTCCAAGAAAAGGAAGTTTCTTGGTGCAGCAGCTGAGAGATGCCGAACCCTGAGGTCGGTGAATTTGGCACCTCAAATGCACGCATCCAGAGAGTACCACACGCACTCACGCATTTATGCACACACTCATGCACACACAGGCACGCACGCAGGCACACACTCCTAGCGGGGACGGGACCTGCGTCCTGCACCGCACCTCCCCCTCCATACAGGCGACCCCACCCCCCGCAATGCGCCTCCAGGGACTTGGGGCCGCTAGCGACGCAGGGAAGGCGGGAGAGCTGCGTTCCCCGGAGCCGCGGGGCCCGGCTTGGCCCAGCCAGTCCTCTGGGGGAGGTGAGGAGGGGGCTGCGGCTGGCGGACCGACCGTCCGCAGGAGGTGGGATGGGGGCCTCGACCGGGAGCGCGCATCTCCAAGAGCAAGTCAGGGACTTGGGGACGCCGCCGCAAGACCCTCAAAGACCCCGCGGTCTCTACCGGCTCCCGGGCGCTCACCGATCTTGATCTTCACGCTCTGGAAGACCCGGAGCCCCTCTTCCTCCACCGCCATGCTGGGCGGAATCCGCGCGCCGAGCCCCGCGGAGCAGCCGGAGCCGGAGCGACCGCGCAGTACCCGCGCTCAGCGCCCTACCCTGCGCTCGGCAGGTCCTGGGCGCCCCAGTCGCCGGGCTCCGCCCATTGGCCCTGCCCAGCTCCCCATTGGCCAAGACCCGCAGAGGGGCGGAGAAGAGGTGGCTTGTCCCACAGCACGATCTCAACTGCCCATTGGCCAAGTCCCGAAGAGGGGCGGGTCTGTCTCAAAAGAGGCATCCAAAGGGACCCGGAGAGGGGGCGTCGGGGAGGGGACCAGGAATGAAAGGACTTGAGGGGTTGCGGGGTTATCGAGGGATTAAGCGCGGGGCGGCAGGAGGTGGTGAGGCAGGGCAGAGGGGACCGGACTGGAGGCGGCGGGAGGCAGAGCGCGGGGGAAACTTGGCTGGTAGGGGGAGGGAACCAGGCGGGGCGGGAAGTGGGAGGGGGGATGCTGGGACTGAGCCAAGTGCAACGCTGTCTGCCCTCGCTGACCCCCAGGCATCTGCAGGGTCCCTTCCTCACCTCATTTACTTGTCTATCTCAAAGTGTCCTCCTGACTTCCTCTCCGCTTCCCTCCCTCCTCCCTTTTATCTTCATAGATACACAACAAAACAACAACAACAACAAGCAAACACACCCTGCATATACCAGAATACAAGCTTAATAAAGATAGAGCCTGTTATTTTCACTGCTGTATCCTCACTTCCAAAAAAAAAATGCTTAGGTGTGTGTTGAAAGGATTAAGGACCATTCTTTACCCTAACTCCTCGAGCCTTCTTCCAGTTCCTCAATCATTTGCTCGAGTTTATCCTCTCAAGACCTTCATATGTGGTGTTTACTGGTAGTTTAAAATGGAATTTAAGAAAGCAGCTTCTCCTTGGTTCAAACCCCAGTGTTGCCGCCTCTAACTCCTGGGAAGGTTTCTGCAGTGCGTGCTGTTGTGCGCCATCCAGACTTTTCTCAAGACCAAGGCTTTGCCTCCATCAGGATAACTGAATAGCACCCCTCGCTCCTGAGCTTCTCAGAGGATTGGCTGAGGCTTCCGTAGCAACTGCACTGTGGTTAAGCTGCTTCTCTACCCAATCCTTTTCCCTCAAATGCTCACAAGACTTTTTTTTTTTCTGAGAATAATACTGATAAACTCCTGCCTATAGATCTCTGCCTCAGAGTCTGTTTCTAGGGGAATCCAGCATAAGACAGTTGGGGCCAGGAGTATATAGGAACAGCCTCTGTGGTGGGATTTGAGAGCTGGATGCCCACTGGCACATCACTGGTGGCACAGCAGTGCTGCCATATTTTAGCAGTGGTGAGCTGTAATGGAAGTCTGTGAGAGGAAACACACTGGCAGGTGCAGTATCTCAGGCACTGTAGAGGTTAAGAAAAGCAATAATTATCTGAACTGTGGAATCAGGTGGCTCTTGCTGAGGACAAGGCAATGAAAAGATCACAATTTAAAGAAAATTGTGAGAGCTTCCTTGATACCATGTAAAGACACCCTCATCTCCTGCAACTAGAGAACCAAAAGAAAAAAAAAGAAAAGAAAATGCTGTGGATCAGAGCCAGGATGTAATCATGAAGATAGCAGCACTCGAGAAAAGGTTGAATGCTCAGCCCAAAGTCAGGACCCTGGTAGTGGAGAAGAGAGACTCTGAGACTTGGGGGAGGGTCGTCTGGACTAATGCACTCAGCAATCTTGAATCCCAGATTTCCCTCAATTTCCTGGATTTGAAGAGGTGTCCCACTTCTCCCTGTTAAAAGCAAGTACTATCTGTGCTTGAAGATGATGCGGAGACCTCTGCAAGACAATGAAAACACCTCAGTGGTCTACCTCCAGCTCACTCCTCCACAACACTTGCATCACCCAGCTGGGTAAGCGCTGGGCCTGACAAAAGAGGAAGTTCATATCTGCAAAGAAGCTTTAGGATGAGGAAATCTGTGCCAGTGGGAACTGGGAAAATAAATGCAGGACCAGATTCAGAGAATGTTGTATTCAGGGGAGGCAGAACATAAAGGTAGATCAAGGTTAGAGTTTACTGATATGGGATCATTCAACCATGATGCAGGGTTTGGCACCCTGTTAAGGACTGCACGCTGCCAGTATGGCATTTGGAAGCTTATAGAAAGTAATGTCCCATACTAAATGAGGTGGAAATGCCAAATAGGCGTGGCAGACAGCAGAGGAAAGCATCCAAATGCTCTGAGAAGTGGCACAGGAGAGTAAATATACTCCATAAAACCGAGAAACCTAAACTAGGAAAGCCCAGAGGACACCCCATTTACAAAGGTAATGAGGAATGTGCTGGTGAGATCCTCAGCAGTGGCTGGCCACTGTAGGACTGGGCTGAGGGTAGAGATGTTGTTACAGGGAGCATCGGGCTCCCTGACAGCAATGAGGATGATTGGATGGTGACATAATAGGGGCAAGGTTGCGACATTTAACCATCAGAAGCAAGGTAGGTGCAATTATTGTAGTGAGCAGCGAAACTGGAGTGACACCCTGAATTGCAAAGAGCTATAGAGATGGTCAGCCGAACATGGCGTCGGGAGCAGGACAAATAGCTAGCCAGCACGTGTATTGCTCAATTTATACAAAGGAAATCAAAGATAAGTATCAGGAGGCTGAAGAAAGTTGCCCCAATAAAACATTAGAATCTCTTGCCCAGTTTCCAGACATGAACCACTTCTCATCCTCAGAACCCACTGACTGGTAGAGAGGACCTGGCTATAAGTATATATGGTAAGGATTCTCTTAGGACTTCCCCCAAAGAGGACTGTGGCCATTTACTCAGATAATTGTACACCTGAAAAAGGAAAACACTTAGATATTTTGAGGGCTGTTGGTCTCAGGGTCTGAGTTGACATTTGTACCCAGGCACCCAAAGAGTCATCGTGCCCCCGTTAGAGTGGGACTTGTGAGGTCCAGGAGTGGCTCACAGTTGGTCCACTGGATTCATTGACCAACCAAGTGATCATTTCCCCTGGCATCAAATGTAAAGTTGGTATGGACATATGTGACAGTTGTCAGAACACCCACATTGGCTCCCTGGTGTGTGAGTTAAGCGTTATCCCAGCAGGGAAGGCCAAGTAGGGTGCCAAGATGGAAAACCAAAAGCAATAATACATCCTGGGCAAAAGATCTATACTGTCCTTAAAAACCTAAAGCGTCATTTCATTCACCAGTCCCATTGCCTATACCAAATAGGTTCTAGAGGATGACAATGGGCCATCACAAACCCAGTGACACAGTTGCCCTGTCTGCAGCTGCAATGCCAGCTGTAGTGCCACTGCCAGACCACATCAGCACAGTCTCTGGTCCATGGACTATGGCCATACAGCTGGCAAAAGCACTTTTCTCCATCCAGAATAAGGAATCTCACCTCCATCGGGTTTTCCCACCCTCTGATATGATATAGTCCAAAGAGATCTAGACCATCTACCTGGACAGTCTACAGAATAGCAGTTTGGTTTGCTATATTGATGACATCATTTTAATCAGCTAGTTGAGCAAGAAGTTGGCAGTCATCGGAGATTTTGATAAGATGTGTGTTTCTGAAATACATGTGCTCTAAAAGGTAAGAAATAAATTTATGAAGATTCAGGGGCTCCCCATATCAGTGAGGCAAGATGTTTCCGAGCACGGGCCTCTCTCTCTAAGAAGCATGAAGACCTATGCAGCATACTTCCAGGATTACTTTCTTAACAAAATTCGACCACCACAGAACTGCGCAAGCACCATGCTTTCTCAAATTTATGTTCTTCACAAAAGAATTTGTCTAGAAATGTAAAGGAAGTGACATTACATCTGTTTCGAAGCTGAGAAAAGCCACTGTGGGATTCTCCAGTCTCTCTCTTTTGCTGTAGCAATTGAGAGGCCTCATTTTGAAACTCAGAGATAAGATAAAAGCAGCCTAGACCCTTGAGTCACCACATATAGAGGGCAGCCACCTTTGTAAAAGTGAGAAATGAACTTCTGTTGTGTAAAGCCAATAAGATTTGGAAATCATTGGCATAGCCCAAGACTATCCTATCCTCACTAATAAAATACCTTAAAAGAGTTTATATGGAATGTCATTTGATTAATATCAATGCACCTGCCAATTTGAATTAATAGCAAAATATAAGCCCAGATACCTAACGGATTTACCTGTTAAACAGATATGTGTAATGCCTTGATTACTTATTACTAAGACCATTTGTTCAAAATGACTATTTATTTTTATCATAGTAAAGTTTGACTTGTTATTTTTGACCCTAATTAGCCAAATGTCAAGGTGATTTTTGAAAATACTTCTGAAATCAGCAATTAACCAGACTCCAAATCTTGTCTTCCTAGCTATGACAGGAAGGTATGTATTTTTTTTCTCCTAAAATCTCTATCAAATTATCCCAGAAGAAATTAAAAAAGAGGGGTATCTGATTCACATCATTTAGGAGGAGGATTTGCTCTCAAGACAATTCTGACACTTGATTCTCACAGCAGAATCACAACACAGGCCCTAGAAAACCCTATATCTGGCTCACAAGATGCCTCCTGTCCTGGGCACCAGACACTGGAGACCCAGTGATAAATGCAGCAACAAGTCCCAAAATGGTCTTCGGCATTGTCATGACCAGGCCAAACAAATCTTATCAGTGGCCAGTAGGAGGTGCTCCTTTTGTAAAACATTGGATTGAGAGACTCACATTATAGTAAATTTCAAAAGGGCAAAAAATGTACTTGTGAGCCCATCATTTTAAGGCAAATATTTTTATTTCCTAATTTCCTTCGAGGTTTTGTTAATATTGATATACAATTTTACACAATGGCCATACAAGTTGTTTGAATGACTATTTACTCTGTTTAGTGATTCATTTATTTAGCAAACCTTTACTGAACACCTAGCATGTGTCCAGAACCCGCGCGCTATGTAGGAATACCAAAGAAATACAACACACACCCCTTAACCTCAGAATACTGGCGGGAGCTGTGTAGGTGCCACTAAATCACTGGAGAGCTTGCCTTCTCCACAGCATTCCCTCTGCCTGCAGTCTATTCAGTTTGGGATGATCCTGCAAAAAAAAGATAAACGGAAAAGAAAATCCTAGAAGTAGACATGGTCTCTAAGGTATAGATACAATGCCAGGACTGCATGAAAAACCGAAAGCCCGTTTCTGAGGATGTGGTGGCTATGGGAAACTGAAGAGCCACTTTGGATGACCCGCCAGGGGATCGTCTTCACTCCTTCATGTAGCTTAGTTGCCATTACTCCAGTTTCGGGGGTGTGGGTGGCACAGAAGAGAGTGAATGGTGGCAACTGGCTGAGGAGGAATTCTGCCAACCTGTGCATCATGGGGAGGCCCGGTGACCACAGAGCAGCCAAAAGACAAAGCTGGGGCTCAGGAGCAAATGCAGCACCTGCCTGTGCATATTAATAAATTTTATTTAACTACGAGTATAATAAATGATTGACTGGCACTACTTTTATTGTATTTGTGATCTATGATAAACCACTTAAATTCTTTTCTATTTCTTCCAAATAATTTCACTCTTTTCCCCGATTATGTGGAAGTGTCCTCATCTGTGAAACAGGGTAACAATAGTACCTGTGTACAGGGCTGCTGTTGGGAAAGTGAGTTGGTATATGGAACAGTAACTAGGCCAGTCAATATTGGGCAAATAAGAAAGTCAGTTCTCAGTGGCTTTCTCATCAATCACTCCCTTAGGGCAAGGGAAGAGCTTTCCTCTCTTACCCTCCTGACCCAGAAAACTGAAATGAATACCTGGTAGATGATGGCTCTCCTGTGACGTATGCAGGGCCTGCAGAAGTCATTGAAGCACAGACAGCAGCTCTGGCTCCGGGATCTCCGGATGTGAGTCTGCGAAGGTTCCCTCACCAGGAAGTCGGTTGCTTCCAGGCCCCCACATGCTCCCAAGCACAGAGACCTCTGAAGCTAGGCAGAGGGAGGCCTCTGGCGATCGAAGGCAACAGTGGGCCCATGTTCACACTGAGATCCTTGCTCACCTCTGTGGGAAGAAAATATTCTTCAGAAGACATTATGCGCACAAAATCACCAATGTTCACTGATAACCAAAACCCAGAAACCTGCCCTCTGACAGGTAAATGGCTAAACTACTCAGCAACAGAAGGATACAAACTACTACTGATCTGCAACGACTTTCTTGAAATGACAAACTATACAGATAGGGAATAGATAGTGGTCGTCAGGGGTCAGGGGAAGGGGAGGAGGTGGCTGTGACTGTAACAAGGCAGCAGGAGGGACCCTGAGGGACAGGAATGTTGTGTATTGACAGTTGTGGTGGCTATACAAACTTACATGTGATAAAACTGCACATTTCTAGACACACAGGCAAATACATGCAAAATTGGTGTAATTGGAACAAGGTTGGTGGATCATATCAATGCAATCTCCTGGCCGTGACCTTGTACCACAGTCACCACAGTCATGCAGGATGTCACCATTGGAGGAAACTGGGTGAAGGGTACCTAGGATCTTTGTATTACTCCTTATAATTGCATGTGAATGTACAATTATTTCAAAATTTAAAAAAAAAAAAAACATTTAAAGAACAATATGGCGGTGATACCAACACCTGCCATTCTTGCTACAGCCCCACCTGGGCCCACATCCTCTCCATAGGGAGGCTGAAATCTGACTACCCACAGGAAGGGTGTGACCTCATGTTTACTCACCTTGCCCTGCAAGGAAATCGTCCCCTTGTTGTCATGAGAGGAAGGCTGAGGCCAGAGGAAACCTCAAAGTTCTCACTTGCAAACACCCTGCCATCCCCGTTTGACCCCAGGAGACCCAGCCACATCTGAAGACTGCGATTTGCACCTGCAGCTTCACAGAGTCCAAGGGCAAAGCCGGCTCCTGATGCATTTTTTTCTCTTAAGGGTCTTTCCCAAAATCTTCTCGGCCTCTCTGGGCCTTATCTCCATTTCCCTCAGGAGCAAGCAAGCTTTCAGTAACCCAGTCGCTCTCTTAACTTTAAGATTTGGGGCTACATTAATGGATGGTGAAGTTCTCTTGACAGTCACTCTCAAACCGAAATTGGATAGAGAAGCCTCTGGAGCTCCCAGTTCCAGAACTGCTCAAACTTCTTCTTAAAAGACTCACAAAAGTAAATACATTTTAAGTCATGACCTGATACACTCACACAAATTTTACGAAACAATACTTATCCTGACTAATATAATGTGCTCTATAATTTTATATGTTCTATTCTAGCTTTGCATAAACTAATCTGGGTTATTTAATTTAAAAATCCATTTCAGGTGCTCGCTTCGGCAGCACATATACTAAAATTGGAACGATACAGAGAAGATTAGCATGGCCCCTACGCAAAGATGACACACAAATTCATGAAGCATTCCATATTTAAAAAAAAAAAAAATCCACTTCAGGACCCTCAATTACATAGTAAGCCACTGGTGTACTGGAGGTATTGGCTCACGAGCTCCAAAGATTAAATTTTCAGGAATTTTGCCCACTGGTTGTTAAATGTGACCATTATTAAAAATTAAATTCTATAGGCTTACAAAATTATATACTTTACAAAATTATATAAACCCAACTCTTGAGTTATCAATGTTTATCATATAGTGGAAATAAAATGTAATGACCTGCCCTTTGTATCTCTTCCCAATTTGGAATAATTACATCATGGAGATCAGAAAATTTACACTCTCTCCTCTTCTTTTTCCCAGTCGGTCGTTAAGCATTTACCAGCACATCATTGGTTGTGACCCACAGTTTGAAATGCCCTGTTCTAGTTAATTCCCCTCACCCATCCCACCTTTGTGTTTAATGTGAAGAGACTGATGGATGGTTATGGGAGAGCCCAGGACACAAGAGTTCAAGCTGGAAGAGGTACCCTCTCTTTTGATTCTGGTCCAGTGCTGTCACCCCCACAAGTTCTGCCTCTCGACTCACCCCACCCTGGAGGTAAGGACTGCCTGCACGCAGCCGGGCCACGAGACTCTGGGGCTAGAGGCAGAACCCCTTCCCTCTCTAGGGCTGATCATGCCCTTCTGAGATGTGGACATGGGATGGCGAGAAGCTGGTCCCTGCTCCAGGCACATCTGCTCTGCCCACGTGTGTCCCAGGCCCCACGGCCAGCTGGATGCTGGTCTTCTTGGTCAGGCAGCCGATATGCATGCAGCACGGGGCAGGGTGCTGGGAGAGAGAAGGCAGTCGTGGAGACCGAGTGCCCAGCTTTGGGCAAATGTGAGATTGTTGCTCTCCGTCACGCTGATACGGCCCTCTCCTCCAGTGTGCTTCTTCATTTGCCCCTTCCAAACTTGTTTGTGACACATTATTTAGGAAATAAGGGAAGAGAAATGAGAGTGACTAAGAACATTAGCCCTTAGAATTGTTCCTCCAAGGCTGCCCCTAAATTAGAAAGAATGTCTGACAGAGAAACTGTATGTAGTTACGTGTTGCTGGACATGATGGGCCACTAATGCCCTTACAAAATGTTTAATTACAATATTCCAAAGTGTTTTTCCCCCCCAAAGTGTTTTTCTCCCATCACCAATTTGAATTGCTATGAAAGCAACAATTAGGGAAATTTAAAAGAATGTGCTCATAGTCCCACCTGTCTTACATGAAAGCTATTTTTGTGTTTCTATACTCATCTTCAGCAGTCTTGTCTCTGACATTTGATTTTCACATAGTTGTAATCAAGATCCTAGACAGCTAGAGCCTCAGACCATCCGTTTGGAAACTATTGCATATCCCTTTCTACATTTTAACTGAATGGGCACTGAGGCTCTGAGGGTTGGCCCTGGGCGGAACCGCTATACTGGGCTCTGCTAGTCCCCTTTGCATATCTGAAGGGGATGAGTTAAGCGAAGCCACAGTTTCACTCTTCAGTTACAACTCTTTACCCAAATAGGTTTAAATAAAAACAGACAGAATTAGCAGGGCCTCTTTTCCTCTGGAGGAAGAACAGCTGCAAACTACAGTGTTCCTCTAATGAGGTAATGGCCCCATACAAGAACATCGATGAGCCCCAGTACCCTAAAGTTCTCCAGCCTTTATTGTTGCCATTCCCACTCCAACCACCCTAGACACAGCAGCTTCATGAAGCCTCGGAAGAAGGAAGCAAAGGCAACTGGAAGACCCACAGGACAGATGGGGCCTCCCGGGCTGAAACACCATGTTTGGGAACTGCGGGTAGCAGGAAGCCATGAGGCTCCCAGCTGGATTATCTTGTGTAATTCTAGCTAAATTCTGGCTCGCACAGTCAGAGACTCAGAATATAAATTTATGGTGCTGAATTAACTAACTCCTGGGATGTTACCTGATCCTGTGACCAAGTTACCTTTAAAATAAATATGTAGACTCTTAGGAGACATCTCAGTCTTACTGAGGTAGATTTTTAAAACATAAATTTGTATTTTATCAGGCCAGAAATTTGGGATGAGTTAGAGCACGGTCACTACAAGCCACTCGGCACAGGAACAAACATCTATTCTTTACTTCTCAGTAAGAGGAATCCTCTGGAAACTTGATTCAGGCCATGTCACTCTTCTGCTCAAACCCTGAACTAGCCTCCCTTCTAAAATCTCAAACCCCTACCATGTATGACCTGATGTGATCCAGCTGTGCTGTCCTCTGCCTTGACCTCCCACTGCTCTTTTTCTCACTGCTCCAGGCCACTGGCCTCATTGCTGTTCCTTCGAGCTCTCTCCTGACTCGGAATCTTTCACTTGCTGTTCTCTCTGCTGCTGGCAGGCTCTGTCTCTAGATAGCTGCATGTTGCTCTCTCTTCTTCCTTTGGAACTTTGCTCAAATGATACTTGTCAGAGAGATTTCAAATAACTGCCCTCCCACCTGCATTGATTCTCTATCTCTTCACTCTGCTTTATTTTTCTTCATAACATTTACCACTGCCTGATCTACTATTTGTGTAATTGATTGCTTATTGTCTGTCTCTCCCAGACTCAGTGGGGTGAAAATATCTAATTTATAACTCACTTTATAATACTAAACAAAACACTAATCTACATTCAGACTGATGATGCTTTTGTAAGGTTTTTTTTTTTCCCCCCAAATCTTTGAGAATCTGCTTCATGGATGAATTGGCACATTCAAGGAGTAATAAGAATAATAGTGCTGATGATGTCGAAAGCTGCCACCTGCCATCTGCTGCGAGCCATGCCATGCTAGAGCGTCACACTCTCGACCTCACTGGACTCTCACGACAAGCGGTTAAGGTCCTTATGACCCCCACGTTATATAAGTACAGAACAGAGGTTCGGCGACTTTCCCAAAGCCACACAGCTAGTCTAAGAACTTTTAAATAGGCAGTTCTTCATTGTACGAAGAAAAAAAAAAAAGTCCAGTCTTTACCGGGCACCCTTTCTGCTCACTCTGAGAATCAAAAGTCAGGCTTTTGGAACTTCATATGCTGTAGTTTTTAAACCCTGGTGAATACAAATCTATAAACAGAAAGGACTGTAACTCAGGGATGATTGGGTACTGGCCCAGCTTCTGGAGCTAACCAATGTTCTCGATGTTTTTTATGCCATCCCCGAAGGGGTTCTCAGCCCGAGCTGAGTGACTCACCACAGCTCAGCCAGTCACTTCCTTCCTGCTTTCTGGAGGAAGGCTTCCTGCAGGGGAGACAAGAATTGCCACTCCAGCCACCTCAATATGGTTCGAAAAGCCAGCAAGCAGTCTTCTGTTTGTGTGTGTGGCCTGTTTTCTCTGATCTGACCTCCCTTTACACACACATACACACGCAGGTTACTTTCACATCCATTTAAATGAGTAACTTAGAAAGAAACTGAAAAAAAAGAAAAGAAAAGAAAAGAAAAGTTACTAGACTCAAATGGAAATTAAAAGGTGGATCAAAATGAGAGTTAAGATCTATGGCATCATAACTGTTGTTGTAATTGAGGATTTTTTCTAATTTAGCAGCTGTTCTGAACTTGATGACTGATACCTATTTTAAGTGGTGAGTCAAGGATCCCAGAGTTAAAGTTTGATGGGTTTTGTCGGGTGTTGAGGAGATGGGAAGCCACCAACACAATTTCTGAACCACTGACCCAATGGCAACGTCTTGTTGGTAGATTTCCCCAATTCCTTTCCAGGCCTCAATGCTGAATTTAAAAAAAAAGACCCAGGACAAGAAACACATACAGATTTAGTCTGTTTTACTTTTAAGTGGATTTAAGGCAAAGAGTTGGAAAAAACAAGCAGAAGCAACTGCTCCAGCTCAAAATGAGAATCTAAGATTGACATTTCATCTCTGGCTCTATTCTTGCCTGTTCAGTGTATATTCAAATTGTGTGTCTTAATTGCCCAATGAAATAATCAAAAATACAAAAAAAAATAAAAAATGGTTGTATAGTATTTTGAAATTTCTACTCAAAAGAACAGACTTTGGTTCTTTTTCAAGAAGATCTTATGCTTTTATTTCATCTGTTTTCATATTTTCTTGTTCTCTAAACTCAATGCCAGCATTTAAACTATATATACACAGGCACAATTTTGTGATTATCAACATGAGATTCTCTTAAGATAGACTCAGACATTCAAAAGCCTCTGTGCTAACAGAATTTTTTAAAACTCCCAACCATATCCATAATGCCCTTGGAAGCTTGACTTTTCTATGAGATTTTCAGAGCTAATTGGCAAGACCCAGCTCGACCTAGAGCATTGGCGAGAATCACCAGCTATATTTAACTTCCCGGAGCTATACTGAAATGCTTAATTCCTGGCGAAGTTACTGGGTTGAGTAACAAGACTATCCAAGACTCTGAGAGGCCCATGTTACCACTAATCTCAATGCTAACTTTTCTCCCAGAATACAGGAAGCAATGAGAGCAGCCAAGGTTTCTGATGTTCAGTGTGTAGCAGACACCGTGATAAAGACATTAAGTGCACAAATTCACTGCAATGCTCAGTGAAGCTGGTAGTAAGGTGGGACTTACACGATTTCCATCATGGCCCCAACAGGCTGCTGTGACACATCAAATTCCATTCGCTGGCCCATGGCAGACCTAGGGGCTCAGGGCCCACGTTGCATCTGCTCTGTTATCTGCAGCTCATGGTTATGCTCTCAACAGCCCATAATCATTGTTCTCTGCTGTTTTGGCAAAAGATACCAATCCCCAGACTACAGATAATCACATGTAGAAGTCACCAGCAGTCAATAACACACGGGGCAATTTCTCAGGTAGCAGAAAATAACCTATACTATGTGCTTTTTATATCTTAAGTCACCTGCGAAATAATGGGGATATAGCAAAAATTTATAGGGCCACTGTTTTTACTTTGCCTCAAATTTTCTCCTTCAGAAATAAAAAAGAGATTGCATTTTCAATCACATACCCACTTCAGTAAATCGTCTTGTTTTTTTTCTCTGTCCCAATAAAGGTGTTTCACATATTTTTACCAGGACTGGGCAACAGTGACATATCACCGACAAAGCACAATAAATTAAAAAATGTAATTGAGTAAACAGGTACTGATTTCAGAACATCATCCTTTATTCTCTTTCCTTAAAAAAGTCTGTGCTTACCAGTCTCAGTGTTACTGAAGCAAAGCAAGTGTTTTTTTTAATGACACACCTATTGCACTCAAATATTAATTATGCCAATTACAAGTTTCTCTTCATCACTACTGATGGCGTAATTTGACTGCAAGTGCCTTGCAGATATATACACTTGGTGTGTCAGTAACTCAATCAACTGTTAGGTTTATTCAGATTTCTAAAGGAGATGATGAGCATGTGCCACCTGCTGGAAATCATGACGATGTCCTCAAGTGAAAAGAGAAGCCCAGAAGGTGGCCCCAGAGCAATCCTGGCAAACTTAGGCTCCTGAGTCGGCAAATCTCTGGCTGGGTCAGGACCCCTCCATTTGGTCAGACCACAGCTCCACCAGCCAATTGGAGTTATTCCAGATCTTGCCCAGTCACTGGGTTACAGGGGTGCTTCGGTCGAGACTTCCCTGGGCCTTCATCAGAATGGTCTGGATCCCAGCACCTCCCAGAGCAGGTTCTCAACTCTCACTCATTCTCAGGCAAGCAAACCAGGCTTGTTCACCCTGTGGCAAAAGGGTTTCCCACAGCAAGAGTGGCAAACCCCAGATCCGTGTAATTTTCAAGAGTCTGCTTGTGTCCCATTGATCAAACCAAGTCATGCGCCAAGCCCAGGCTCAGGTGCATGGCCACTGAGCAGTCTGTCACAGTCTCATTGTTTCTTTCAACAAAAAATTTTGCTGTTTCTAAATAATCTTTAAAGTAACTTGTGAGAAATGGGAAAGGCAGACTAGTGTTGACAAGGTTTCTCTAATTCTAGATTCTAGGGGGCCAAGAATCAAGTTAGGCTGCCCCAAACTGTCCCCATTCTAGTATCCAAGGAAACCTTAGCCCTGGGTGAACTGAGACACTAGGTTACCCCATAATTACCCTATGAGATTCAAACTATTGTCACTCCATTTTACAGATGAGAAAATTGTGGTTTGGAGACAAGAAGCGATTATCCCAGAGGCTCTCGTAAGTAAGCAACACGGCTGAGGTCTGAGCTTGAGCAGTCCAAAATCAGAAGCATGTTTAACATTTAGGTAAGTGCTATTGCCCTGTCTTAATCACTCGTTTCATTTAAAATAATGACTGCTAATTACTTTGGTCTGCGTTAAAAAATAAAATTCAAATTTATCTTCCAAGACAAAGGTTTGCCGTATTTAAGAATAGTCCAAAGAATGCCACTATTTCTGAAGAAGTGTAAAAATGCTTTGAAGGGTATCATCATTGCATCAGCAGGTAGTCTTCTGATGAACTATTGGTGCAGTGTTAGCAAAAATGATTATGTTGTCCTTCGTTAAGGTCCATGTCCAGTGCTGTACTTCGTGTGATAATTGCTGACTAAACATGCAGGCACTGTTTTAAGTACTTAGCATGTAGTAATTCACTCAATTCTTCTATATTCCATAAAATAGATGCTATTGTTAGCATTCTTTTTTTTTTTATAAAGTTGCCAAAGACGACATAGCAAGTAAGTAGTAGAACCATAATTTGAACTTGTCCCTTGTCCCAAGTACATGCTTAATCACCACACACAGTGGCCCCTCTGCTTAGGCATAAAGGTCCAAGATAGATCCCAGGCAACAGTGCACAAGCTCTTTCCGTAGAGCTGCAGTATATCCTATGCTTGAAAGAACCACCCTCATTTGGCTGAATAAGTTCTCATTGGTTGATTGAAAACCAAGTGACCTACCACTTCCCACCAGGTATTCTTCTGGTGGAGGTATGACAGTTTAATGGCCAGCCTGGTCCCTGCCCAAGGAAAGGGTGAAGGAGGCAAATTCATGATCTGAAAGACTAGAAATAGGACACGTCTCTTCCATTCCCACTTTTCTGGCAAGGAGTTAACCAATGACCACTGCCAGCTGCAAGTGGGAGACGCAGACACATTTAGCCATATGCCCCAGAAGAAAGAGAGAATGGATTTTGGTGGACAACTTGCAGACTTCACCACAGAGCTTGTTGTAACATGAATTTGCATTTCCTGGTGTCATGCATCCTTTCACAGTTTTAAAGCCAATGTATTTCTTTTACTGTGAAAAGCTATTGATCTTTAGGGTTCATTTTTCTACCAAGTCTGTGGTCTTTTGTACTGGTTTCTTGGTACTCCTTATTTGTTAAAGAAATTAACTTTTTATCTACGATTGTAGTTTGCAAATACTTACCCCAGTTTGCTTATTTTGTCTTCGGACTGTGTTTCCATTGTTTTTTTGTTGATGATATATCCTATTTTTATGTTATCAAATTTATTAATCTTTTATCTTTATTTTATTTTTGTTTATTTTAAAATTATATTTATTAATCTTTTATCTTCTGGAGTTTTGTATCATACTTAGAAAGACCCTTCTCTCTCATCTTATTTTTAAAAGCTCTCATATTTTCATTTACTACTTTCATGCTTTAAATTTTCTCTAGTTAAATTTTGGTTAATCTAGAATTTATTTTAGTATAAGGTATGAGGTATGGATTGAAGTTAATTTTTAAGATGGCTATTTAGTTGTCTCAAGACCACATGTGAATTAATCCTTTCCCTAATGACTTGAAATGTCATTTTTATCAGTAGTTTCCTGTATAAACTTGAGTGTATGTCTGGGCTTTCTCATTTGTTTATTGATCTATTCTCTACCAGCACTACTCTCACCACCAGAAGTCCTTTTTCTCAGACATTTTTGTAACTAATTTTGATTCTATATCTTGTCTAGTTAAAAAATAACTCACATTGTTTTTTTTCAGAATCATTTGCCCAGTTGGCATGGCTTTGCTCATCATTTCATTGTAAACCTTCTGAACCTCTCTGTTTTAGGCATGTTCTTGAACAGAGCATAAAGCTGGGATTTCCTTTGTGATTCAGCCTGGTTTTTAATAGGTGAGTTGTGCTTATTTATGGGTATTCATTAATAGGAAGGACACAGCTGGCCTTAATTTTATCATCATATTTCATGTTATAGTTTCTAGTTATAATTGCTCTTCTTAAAAAAAATTTACAGTGTCCTTTCGTTTGCTGTGTGTTTCTTAGTTTGGAAGGGTGACATTTTTGTTCAGGGAGATATTTAGTCACAGTTTTTAACCCCTTCATGACATAGTCTTCTACTTTTTCAGATATGTGTTTTACTTGTTTCTTTCCCTTTATTTTATATGTATTCTTTATCTTTGTATAGATCCTGCGCTGGTTTCTTTCTGATTGTGACTCATCTTGGAGTGCGGTGAGTCCTCCCTGATCAGCCATTTATAGGAAGTTTCATCGGGGAGCCCAGGGCCCTGTCCTGCTGGCACGACTCCTCTCAAGACCGGGGCGGGCATGAGAGATTCCTCTCCCTGCCCACAGGTGTGTGTGGGGCAGGCACTGTGCTTCCCGCAGGTGCATTTTATCCAGTGGCTCTATCCCTACTTTCATGCCAAGTGTCTTCTGAAATGTTGCTCACAGGTCGGTAGCCGGTGTGCTTTAGATCCTCACAGGTGATGCTAGTCTTTTCTTCCTGGAACTTTCAGATAGTTGCTCATTCATACACTCTGAGAGTCCCTCTGGCCGGGTCTCCATATGCTCACTACATCCTGACACCCTCAGCCCTGGGTGGGATCGTCTCATGAGTCACATCTTCTTTGCATTCTGGGAAATTTTCCTCTACTATGTCTTAGTAATTCCTAACCCTTCTTTTTTTTTCTTTACTCTGAAACTCCTAGTGGTCAGACATTTTACTCCCCAGCTGATAACCTATGCCTCTCCTCTCTCCTCATGTATTTCTCCATTTTTCCGTTTTTTGGAGACATGTTCTGAAGATTCACTTGGCTCCAGCTTCCATCTATTCTGTGGGATTTTAAGTTCAACAGTCATATCTTTAATTTCTTTCTTGTTCTCTGCCTATTCATAAATAGCATCTTGTTCTTACTTCATGGATATGCAATATTTCTTGAATCTTTCTGAGGACAATAATTAAACTTTTAATTGAATTTTCTTTTGTTTTCCAACTTAGCTATTTCCTCCAAGGTCAGTTGTCTTTGTGTATCTCATTACTCTCCTCTATGTTGCTGATTTTCTTCTGAAAGTCTGACGATATTTGGATGTTTGGGTAGGTTAAGAATCCATTGCTCATTCTGATGAGCTGCTGTGGGTTTTCCATGGACTTCTCTGAATGAAAAAGGGAAGCTGTGAGCTCTGTGTCCACAGATGGGGTTTGTTGGCTGAGCTTTATTTAGGATAGATGGATGAAAAGCTGGCAGAAGGCTGGCAATTTCCCTTCCTCTCCACCCCTGGATATAACCCAACCCAAGCCAGAATAAGGAAGATTTAATTCTTAATTCAGACCCATTCTACAAGTTGTAGCCCAACCCAGGCTGACTCAAGGTCTTTAAGAAGCGTTCTCTGGTGTCTGCCTGCTGGGAACCCGCCCTCTGTGAGTGAGGGGAGAGGCAGAAGGAGACGGAAGGGTAGTTGCTGGAAGCTTGGTCACAGACAATTATACCCCAGTTACACCCCAATTACACCCACATCTCAATGCCTCTCTAGGGTTCCTTCAGCAATATAACACCAGCCTCACTGTCACCCTCTTCTGCCCTTCCTACTGTCCAACACCTTCCATCCCCTTTCCACCTTCAGAAATTATTTGTCATCCTATTTCCTATTCTCTTTGCCATTATAGGTTTATTCTCCTTGTACCTGTTTTCTTCCAATCCAGTGGAGCCTAAGGAGGAAGGAAGCTGTGCATGTGCTCAGTGCACTCAGCAGCCCACTATATCACACTCGCTTGAGTTTAGAACAGATGCCCTCATCCACAGTGCCCAAAGCTTTGTGGGTATTCTGCTACTTCAAGAAACCTCTTAGTTTATAGTATCCCAGAGGGCTTCTTAAAATACAAAATGAAAATTAGACTTACCACTCTTCTAAGAGTTTGAGTCATGCTGAGATTAGAGAGTAAGTTACTGTCTTTAGTCATGCTCTTGTAAATGATACCCTGTAGTAGGTTATCTTCTTAAAGAACAACAACAACAAAAAAATTAAAATTACAAGAAGGAAATGATTAAGGTCTTTTCAAACAAAACTTTGTGGGCCTATGCAGGCGGGTGCTCTGAACTTAAGCTTCTTTAGATTCAGGGTGAATCTGCATTTTTTCCTACAGAGGGGCCAGTGGTGCAGGAGCAGGTGAGAGAGCCTGGGAAGCAGCAAGGGGAGGTCGGGGTAGGATGGGCATAATAAGAATCTTTGGGTTTGGCAGTGAGCAAGCAAGATTTAGAAATCTTTACTACTGTGGTCTCCATAAAGACCTGAGGCCACGAACTTGATTTGAAAGAGTCCAGTGAGTGCAGGTTATGGGGAAGCTCACACAGTGGTGGAAACTGCTTGTGGCAGCGGAAGAAGGAAGAAATGGGGGACCCAGCAGCCCGCAGTCAGTCATGTTCCTCCCTCATCTTCCCAGATCCAAGGTGTTAGTGACACTCAGAAATGAAAATCCTTTGCCCGTAATCTCATTACCTCAAGGAAAGCAACCGCTTGTCTTCAACTAAAGACCTGTTGAAACCTTCAAACTTTTATGCCCTTGAAACCAAGGTATCTATTATGTCATCTACAGAAGAAGGTGAATTACCACCATTGAAACGCTTCAGGTCTATTTCACCAAGACATCTCAAACGCAAAAGTCTAAGCAGAGGGAGATGTCATTGAACCAAGAATCAGAACACCTGGTTCCAGCTCTGTCTCCACCCTAGCCGGGCCTATCTTGTAAGGTTGAAATGAATGATTATTATTACTGCTTACTGGATCTGAGTGCCGTTT
This sequence comes from Pteropus vampyrus, assembly GCF_000151845.1. NCBI lineage: Eukaryota > Metazoa > Chordata > Mammalia > Chiroptera > Pteropodidae > Pteropus > Pteropus vampyrus. The sequence continues at coordinate 1,821,460 of NW_011889144.1, forward strand.
TGGCAAGAATAATTTCTATTTTTCAAAATTAAGTAGCTCAAGAGTGTTTCTGGTCCAAGAATAAGATGACTACAGAACATTTTTCTGACATTTAAAATTCAATTTTGTCCTGAGAGGAATAGCTTTAAAAAGTCATCAACTTATTATTAATGAAGTAATACTTAGTAGGGGAGAGTGTAAAATGCCTTTGGAAGAAGACTAGAGTCCTATTTTTAAAACAAATATAACTGTTTTAACCAATATAACTGTAAAACTATAAAGCAATATAACTGGATTTCTGAGGAACTCGCTGTATTTTCCATATTTTAACTTAGCAATGAATGTCCATTTTGAGGCTTAACAGAGCACTCTTATTCCAGAAAGTTCAAAGCACTTTAAAAATCCTTCAAGTGGCAACATGAACCTAAAGATCTTGCAAATAGCTCTTAGTTTTTCTAGGGGTGGAATAAAAATAAAGAAGGTCAGTCAACTAGAAATCCACAGATTTTTCTATTGAAGAAGCTAAGTCACCTCTCTACCTTTTCCTGAGAGGACAACTATCACCAATGTCTAACACTAGGTAGAAACAGAAATTACTTTATCATGTGGTTTTAGATTCTTCAGGTTAGCCTGCTGACTCTAAACAGCTCAAGACAGAAAAGGAATTTACCGGAAGATTCTGGAGTCTGTCATAAACCTCAAAAAAAACTGGGCTTGCAGATCTAAACTTGTGCCTTGTCTCTCAGGGTTTTATGGGTGTCTCAGTGTCAGCACATGCTGAGACAGACTAGCCAAATTGAAATACCATTCCAATTTCTAAAGAGATCATTTTAATGATCCAATCAACTGGGGTCCTGGCCAAGGGGAGGGATGGGGGCATCACATGCTAAGAATATGGCAGTTAGGGGCAGGCCTAGGGAGCTGGAGGGTCATGGGAGCTGGGAAGACACCCCAAATGGTGTCTGGAACACCCATTTATAATAAGAATGTAATTGGAAGAGAGCAGAGATGATGAGATCTCTCCACAGATTTGGGGAAGGCATAAGAACAGAAGTTAAGAAGCCCATATCTAATACTTCCAGGACTGAGGAACCCTGTTTCTTCAAGCAGTTTCTGTCAACCTCCCTGAGAAACAGTTTCCTTATAAAAATATGAGACTGAACTAGGAATAACAATCTATCCATGCTTCTTGAGCATTTTTTTCTTGCTTCCACATCATTCACATGATCAACCTCCTCCACTGATAGAACTTCTCCTTCCATACTGTCAGGGGTGAATTCCAAATGGCTATGTTGGGGAAGGGGGATGGAGGATGGCACTTAGAGGGAATCACCAGGACTAAGAGGGTTCATCGACACCTTCTGGGGAGAGGGTTGGGTACACTGTTTGAACTCTACCCACCGGATTCTAATTCACTTGGGGTCCTCTTCTTACCCACAACTCCCCCTTGAGAGTCACTGTTCTAAGAGATGATTATTCATCATATAAGGAATAATTAAAGGAATTGAAAAAGCTTAGCTTAATGAAGGGGTGAATAGGGGAAAGGGATACACATTACAGCCACTTCAAATACTGAAAGGGCTGTCATGTACAGAAGGACATACATTTCTTCAATGTGATTGCAATAGGCAGAATCAAAATCAAAAGGTAAAGGTTATGAAAAGACAAATTTCAGATTACTCCAATTATTTTCCCTGCATTCACATTGTTCTAGATTGAATGTGCTTCTTCTAGCACGAATCCCCCATCCTTGTGACTATTCATGTATCAAAAATCTATAAATCAAGGAAGATCAAAGTAGAGAGCACCAAGTTCTTCTATCGTTCAATCCTGAGATTTGGGGAGCATTTTTATTTCAAAGTGTTTCTACATGTGGTCTTATTCACCTCTTGCAGCAAGTCTAAGGTAGCCTGTCCCTATGCCTCACTTATAGGGCACTGAGGTCCAGAAGGTGAGTGGCATGCCCCAAAACAGCATCAAGATGGTAGAGTTGGGATTCGACTCTACTTCTTGAACTCCTACCCCGGACCTCTGCCACTTGTCCTGCTTCTAGAACAAGAGTTCTTAATTGCCGTCAGAGGCGCACTCCTTAGCACACACTCTGTTTTCATACATACCTTCTGATAGAAAGGGTGCTGAGTGTCAATAAGAAAATAACTGATTATTTGGATCCTTAATCTGTCTCACCAGTTTTGGTAAACTTGTCCCAAATTTCCAAAAGCACAGTTTGAGCAAGTTATAACCCTCTCCATGATTTTCTGTGAATTTCCAATCTTCCTAACTCCAGGGCCCTTGTCTCCGCTGCTGCATCCATAAATCCTTCCTCAGTTTGGTCTTGAACTAGCAGGCACACATTACAATTTCCCACAAGAAAACCCACCTGCAATTTAGCTTTGAGAGCTTAGTAATTTTACTGAGAACTTGATACATATGGGGAGGAATTACACTCCATACCACACAACTGTCTGTCAGCTTCCTGGCTGGCTCCTCACGTCCTCCATCTTTCTTAACCTGACCCATCCTCATGGCCTCTTCACATGCACAGACCCTAGAAAGGTACAGACAGCCTTTCATTCTGCCTCTCTCATAGGTACAGACTGTTCTGTACAGTCTGCCCTCCCTGCCTGTCTGGAATTAATAATAATAATAATAATAATAATAATAATAATAATAATAAAATTAATAATAATAGTCTTCAATTCACCACATCTCTCTGTTCTGATTCCACAAATCTCCCTCAAAATTAACCTAGTTACCATGCCTGAAGTTTCACAATTAGACAAATCAATGGTTCTCAACAGAGGGCCATTTAGCCTCAGCTCTCCCCAGGGGACAGTTGGCAACATCTGGAGACATTTTTGGTTGTCACTTTGAGACAGAGGGGTTACTACTGGCATTGAGTGGGTAGAGGCCAGAAGTGCTGCTCGACATCCTACATTGACAGGACAGAGAATCGTTAAGCCACAAAGACCCGTTAGGCCCAAAATGTCAATAGTGCTGGGTTAAAAATCCCTGAATTAAACCATTTTTCTAGTTGCCTTGCTTGAAGTTTTTCCAATTAGGCAATAAGCAATCTTATTAAAGTGTGGAAAGAGGTGGGGAACATAACTCTGATCAGATTGCTCTCCACCCAGAACACCAAGTGGAAGTCACTGTCTCTAAAATAAAGGGAATTCGGAAAGGCAAATCTGGGGGAAGGAAGAGGAGAAGGCGTGGAGGGAGTTGTGGTGGGCATGAGGCATTTTAAGATGAGACAGACCAAGGCACTACAGTGACTAGTTTTGCCAGAGAGAAGGCTCCAGTCATCAAGCTGGATAGAAATGAAGCCTCCTATTTACAGCCTCCTCGGGGTCACTTGAATATGTGCCGGGAGAGCAGTATCCACCACAGTGACGAGCCACACGTGAGACATGAAACCACGGCAGTGATTCCTGTCCAGAATTGCTATCCCACTAGAAGGTTGTCCAGGTGAATTACACTCTTCTCACGTTTCATTTTCCTTCCAAACTGGAGCAGAGGGTGTAGTTTGTTTTTCAGTTTCAGTTTCTCCTTTTTCTTGAAGGGAAGGACATGTTGCCAAAAATACTCATGAACTGCTTCCTTATTTTTATGATGGAGAAAATGGTTTATTTATTTTACAGTTACATCCACATTAAAATGGCAGCAAGGGATAGCCTGGAGAGCCTGGGGCCCTGTTTCTCCCTGGGCTCCTGAAGTGTTCATGGGCATCTGGAAGGTCTCCCGGACATGGCTCCCCCAGGGATCAGAACACACACACATCCTGTTTAGTTTGTGCCCCCTGAAGAGTCCAAACTTCAAGGGCTATTGAGACAATGTCGGCAGCCACACCAGTGTCCAATCAAAGGCGGCTCTCAGCAGCCTCCCTGGCAGGCAATGCCTGTTGGTTCTTCTCCAGGGACTGGCTGCTTTGCCAGTTCCAGCCAACACCCGCATCTCTGCTCTCTCACTCCCAGGGAGCAACCCTCCCATGCAGATGACATGAGCTTTGTCAAAGGCTAGACTTGAGGACCAATAACTAGTGACAAAAAACAGCAGCTTTAAAATAGCTCTGAAGGTCTCAGTGCCTCCTCTAGCCAGATTAAAGAAGTAATTGAGGGAGAGACCCTGGCAGGATAAGGTGCTGTAGCAAATATGAGAGGCTTTCAGTGAGGGAAAGAGCTCCCCAGCTCTGCATCCATTCTGATCGTGGTGGGTCCTGCACATTTGCCTTCTCTCCACAGTGGAAGCTGGGAGCTCTTGGCACCACTGCCTTTGGGGTCAGCTTTACCAAGGCTTTCCAGTGAAAACAGACTGAAAATTCAATCAGCTCTCCACTCAGCCTGGCTTAGAAGAGGGAGAAAGGCAAAAGAAGAAATAGCATCCATTGGATCCTTTCCAAAGTTCTTCCCAGTGGTCCTGAACCTTTCACAGTGTTTAGTGCTTTCTCAATACGTGGTCTCCCCTCTGCAGACGCCCTAAGACAGTCAGACACCATGAAAACGTATGGGGCTGATTAAGCAAAGACTCAATCACTGGCCACATGACCAGAAAATGTGAGGACCCAGGAATGTACTGTTTAGACATCAGAGGCCAAGGAGATTCTTGTTTGCTTTACAAGAGAATCTGTCTTTTGAAGAGGGCAGAGGGGTGAGGGGGGGGCAGTGTTATGTGTTAGTTGACTTCTCTAAGCTCAGTGGATAAGAGAAGTGGTATCAAGGAGAAGGGGATGGGTTATAAACTGTGTGATGGAGGCCTTGCATATCAAATAGATTTTTTAAAAATTAACCACACAAATATGATAAAATCTGTTTTCAAAATTAAAAAATCTTTTCATCTCACCTATAAAAAATTAACTTTTCGAGGATGTCTTCTAGGCTCTGTGAACACTCCTGATTCTTACATATTGTAAGAGGACCAATTTTGTATTTGCTTTATTGGGTTTATAATCTTCCCAATCATAATAGTATCGGCTGTACTACATCCTGTCGTGCTAATATACACAGGGATCTTCTACTGCAGTGGATAATGCAGGCCCAGCTCTCCACTAACAGTAACTAAGTAACATGGAAATTCATTATTTGCGTATATAGCTTTTTCTCTTTTGTGGATTAATTCCCTACAACTATTCATAGAGTAGGATTACTAGACCTCAGTGAATCTTTTCAGGACTACCATTCTTGAGAAGTGATTGCATAACTAAGGCTACAGGTAACACCATCGTTACTAATTACTGGCAGCTAGAAATCCTTATGCTCAAACATTCAACAAATATATCCAATTTATACTAAAATCTCCTCTCGAAGGTCACAGGGACATCCTTGTCTTGTTCTTGACCTTAGAACCACATTACTTCATTTTCAAATATATGGGATTCCGAGTTATCTTTTGTTGTTAATTCCTAGCTTGGTCCCACTGCCAACACTATCTGTGCAAATGCAGTCCTTTGAAACTTAAAAGGCTTTTTTATAGCTCAGCATATGGTCAAATTTTGCAAATTTTATAAATGTTCCTCCTGTATTGAAAACGTTTGTGGTTTCCTGTACCCTGTAGACATTTCCAATTTTGTCTCCGCCCCACCCCCTCCACCCGCTTAAAACACAGTAAGTGTAGTTAGTTGTCCTATAATCTGTGTCTTGTGATTTCAGTGTCTGTTATGTCTGGGAGTTTATTCTCAGGTTTCTGCTGTTTCTAGGCATGGTCGACCTGAACCAGCAAAAACCTTTGCAAGACGCTCATGCCTTGGAGACATTGGGAAAGTCTGAGGCCTTTGAAGAGAGAGCATAATTTTTTCTGGGCATCTTGGGACATTGTCAATCTAGGGCTGCTTTCACCAATTTCACTATTTGAGGGTGTTTTGGCTGCCTAGGCAATGTGGATATAGGCTGCGGGAACTCTTCCCCATTTTGCCCCTGCTCTGCAGTAACCTGGCAGTTGCTTTTTGAGGGAAAAGATCATTTCTGATTCACTATTTCTTGAGCATGCAGCCTTTGTCTCTTATTAGTCTCCCCAACTGTTTCTCTCACTGCGAAGACCCCCAATTTTCAGAATGAGTGCCCCCAGGAAGAGCTCCCTGTGTGCTGGTTCAGAACTCTAATTTCGTTTGACCATAGCCTGAAAATTTCTGACACCTCTGTCAGCTCATTGATGCATTTAAAACAATGACCAGGATTTTCAGCTGTTTTCAGGGGAAGGAGACTAGCCTGGCCCACCCTCACTGGAAGCAGGCATCTGGGTTCTTTAGTTAAGGTTCTCGGGTGACCCACACTCAACAGAGGGCACTGGAGGCACAATCATTTGTCCTGTCACTCAGTATTTATGAGCACATTTGCTCTCCCAAAGCTGAATGAAGCAGTTTGAGTTTATTTTTAAACTACTCTGTCCTGTAAAGTAAGAATGAAGTCTGTTGCTTTGTTTTCATCTCGTTGCTCTTGTGGGAGGGCAGAGGAACATGAAAACCAAAGCTTGAACTTAGAGTTATGGGACGCATAAAAGAATTATGAATATTAAGGATTTAATTAATATATATTATATCACAAAGGTTTTAAAATATGCAATATAATAATCAATTCTATGTAATATCCTTCAAATATTCAGGATACTTATCACTCGGTAACATTACAAGGCATTTCTAATAAATTCAATATTCAAGTCAATATTGGACCAAAACACTGGTTAAGGCTGGAGCTGAACATACAGTTATTAGCTGAATAATCAAATCAAAAATAGGCTTTGGTGTTTATTTTCTACAGGGGATGAGTAAACATAGTGTACTATTAAACATTCAAACCTAGTCCAATATAAAAAAAAAAAATTCTCTACTTAACAATTCACAAATGTAAAGTGGTATCATCAATTGGATCTTGGAACAAGAAAAAGAACATTAATGGGAACTGACACTGATACTTAACGTTAATTAAACTCTAGACTTTTCAATTTTCTATTTTTATGAGTAATTCTTTGATGTATATAAGTCATTGTCACTGTTTCAGATTATTTCTTCAGGATAGAGTCCAAGGAACTACTGATTAACTGACTTTTCTGGTCTGATCTTGTTAAGAACATGGTAAGAACCAAAACTTAGTTTGAGCCTGGGTGGGAGAGTGCATTGAAATTCAGACCATGCAGTTGGTTGATGATGATCTTTCTGGTTCATGGAGGGGCATGTCTGATTTTTCCAGATCCTTTGTGCTGGGCCCTACAACCAAGTCAAACCAAACAACAAATATTAATTGAACGATTAGTCAGTTAAGAATAAACATAGATAAGTGAGTGGTAGGTATATAGCTAAGACTCTTCCTTGAGGTCACTTATGGACAGGGGGCATCAATAACAATGTATATATCAAAAGTCCCATTATTTTTTTTTTAACTTTTAAACATCATTTATTCTGTCCAGTTTCTACTTTGCCTTCAATCCACGATCCATCTACATGAGTGTAAGCAAACTGGACAGAATGCTGCCTCTATCCCTCAGTTGACTGGCAGCAGCTCTGAGCATTGGCAGAAATTTCTCAGCATGTATAGCAGACAGGCTTCAGGAAAAGGGAAAGACAAGAATCATCTGGAAAATGATTTCATCAGTCTGAAAAAAAAATATCAGTGTATCGGTTGGGGGGGTCATTCATTAACATCAATACCATTGTTTCCATCATCATTAATAGCAGATATTTATTGAGCACCTACTGAATATTGGGCTTAATCAATGACCAAGTAAAGGAATTAATTATTTCAGAAATTAATTAATTCAAAATTCCTCTGAATACAAAGTGTAGATTTTACAGGCTAAGGAATCTTAATGAAGCCTTATGTCTTAAAATGCTGGCTGTGTTTTTTAGGTAGTAATTCTTACATCTATCTTCTACCATATATGAATAGTTTTCTAAAGCTAATACTTGCAAACAATATTGGACTCAAATAAATTCATTCTTTGAAAAACCCAGACAACTTTTTAACTGTCAGTACATCAACAATTTTACCAGCCTGTAACATTTTCTGCCAAACTTTTGAAGATCATTAGAACCAGCTAAGTACAGTGTAATTCAGATGCCTAAAGCAGGACAGGGGAGAATCATATTTTGATTTTATTCACATCTTATTTTTCCCAAGTTTGACTCAATTTAAGCTTGGCTAATTCTTTTTCAGACCGACAGCCACTGAATTATGCAAATAGGCAGAACACGATTCCTCATAAAATGCCCCTTTTCTATTCTTTATTTACACATAGCTGAACAACGAGTTCCCATTTACAATTCTGTGCTACAACATTTTCTGTAATGGATATTATAAAGTAATGAGACTAGAATTCTGAAATGAAAATAATATTGCTATTTTGTCATTAACCAGTTCCTCTAATCACATCATCTCCAGAAGTATGCATATGACTTCGACAAAGATGTGTGTCTAAACAGATATCCTAGCATCACTTTTACTTCATTTGTCTCACAGAAAACTCATCGGAACCTGATGAAAGCTACCTACTGAAGAACAGCTTAAAATGGCCAAAACTTTCTATAACTAATTCTCATCAATTGAAAAAAAAGTTAATGAAGATTTGCCACCTAAACTGCAAAAAAAATATTTGGAGTTGTCCAAATTATTATAGATTATTCAAATATAGAAGAAAAGGGGACAAGGAAGGAAGAAATGGAGGGAGAGGAAAACATGAGAAAGGAGAGAATGAAAAGACGGAGAGAGGAAAGGAAGAAAGCAAGGAAAAGAAGAAAGGAAGAAGAAAAAAAGTTAGTTGGAGATAGAATTCTTTGACTTTATTTATGAGTATGAGGGAGGTGAGGAGTAGTCATCAAAATGGCATCACTAAGCTATTCAAGATGTCTTGAGAAAATACTCATTGGAGTGGAAAAATATTCAATTCTTCTTTGTTAAGCACGCACAGGCAATTCTCTCGCCCTCTTTCATTTCCCCTTGGCTTGGATGCCATGACAACTATCATGTGATCCAGCAAACACAGCCCTTGGCAGGGTTGCACGGAGGCCTGAACTGGCCCCTCTCTGAAAGGAGAAGGTTAGTTTTGTTGTTTGAGATGCACAGGGCACCCCAGCTGACTCTTTCCTGTGGCAGTGAGTGCCTGCAGAGCACCTGGGAGAAAGCCTACCAGAATCACAGGAAAAAGGTAGGAAATGTGGGTGCCAGGCCCTAATGGCTCAGGGTAAGTTCCCCAGAGCAGAACTCACAAAATGCCAGGGCTCTCCGTGGAAATCAAAAGCTAATTTTCTTTTCAGAGACGAAATGGTTGAAATCACATTTCCTTAAAAGTTTGGTCATATAGGTTGCCTTACAATAAAAATTCTATTAAATAGATTATGGTTTTTATGTGCCATGTTTTAGAAACATCCTTTCTCAGTTAAGGCATATGCTTATAAAATACTTACTATCATAAATGACTCGAAAGTGTCATAAGACAAAAAGATCCGAGGGACCCTTTACCCTATCAAAACAGCATACTCCAGTAGGGACAAAAAGCCAACTTTTATCTGCATTAGAAGATAATTATTATTTCCATTTTAATTTGATGCAAATGTGGATGTCTTTTGAGAAGGTAGCCAAGTGGTTCCAAAATAGCCTGCTGTGATCCTCTACCTGTCAGACATCACTGGAACCATCCAGCTGCTCGGTGCTCTGTTGGCCATGTATCTCTACATCTGTGTTCACCGAGTTGAGAAATGCTCTTAAGAAGGGGATCTTCTGGAACGGGGCATTACTTTGTGTTGATTTAAGGTGATCCCCCAGGGCAGTAGACTCAAGGTTTTCTTCAGGACAAAGAGACCCAGGCAAGCCTTTCTACTCCTGCAGGGTTTTACATGCCTGCGTTGCAATGACATGGTAGCCTTAGGGAGGCTTGGGTCACACTTATAGCAAAGCTGGCCCAGTGCCTTCCACTCACACCTGGGCCCTGAGCCCACTCCACTATCCCTTCGAGAGCCCCATCGGGCACTCCTCCTGGTCATTCCAGGGCTCGCCCTCACTTTCTTAGACCTGGTCTTCTTAGAATTCTTGTCTGTGTCCTCTCTGGGAAGCACCCCTCCCCTATCCCTCTGTAGTCCCTTGTTCTGCTGGCTCATGTCACTATATGATTGATGTAACAGATTTGTTTTATCTTGTTTGTTTCCTCCAGTCTGTGAGGGTGGTGGCTGTGTCCTGTCACCATATTCTCAACACCTAGAGCACACAGTGTACACTTAGTAAATAGTTGCTGCCAGGAAAAGATTGAAAAGGATGAAAAAAAAGAAAAAGAATGGGCATGACAGTAATAAGTATAACTCGATAAGCATCACCGCTTTGAGTAACAGACAAGAATGTAAACACTATGGTATTTTGTTGTTCATTTGTATATCCCAGGGACTACACTCATCCCTGGTAAGAGATAGGTGGTCAATAAACACCCCCAGCTTAAGTTAAGTAACCAAGATCTGTGCCTACGACACTATAAGATAAAGAAGATTTGACAAAGTCATTGTGCAAAGTAGAGAAATGTTTAAATGGAGAGAACCAGCATGTTGATAGTTGGCACGGGCCCCAGGTATGGTTGGGAGCATAAATTCAAGTATCACTGACACATGCAGTTCTGTAGTGTCCCAGAAACACATTGGTGCTGGGTCTAACAATGGATTGTTGGCATATCCTAATGTGGCTTGTGGCCAGCAGCAGAGCATGGGGTCAGGGAACCGATGATCCTGGTATGAGGTGTTAAAGGTAGGGCCTTACCTAGAGGGGAATAAACTGAAGATGGGGAGCCACATGAAGTCAAGGCATCAGTCTTGGGTACAGTCAACTAAGAAAGCTGAAAATAAAGAGCCTGTGGGTGAGGAATGAGACAACTGAAGCACAGCTTTCCAAAGGGGTGGTTCCATGTGAGGACAATGCCTGGAGTCCTGGCAGGGGTTTCCTGGAGAGGAGAAGTCAGTTCATGAGGATGTCAGAGAATGGAGGGTGTCAGAGAATGGAGGGAGCTGGAAAGGCTGTCCCTATGATGTAGAACTCATTCAGGGGAAGACAAATCTGTGGTCCAGATGCTAAAGGCCCAGGTGAATGAGGGGACACATGTGCCTGCAGCAGAAGGAAAGGTGAGGGCCACCCAGCCCTGCCTGGAAGCAACAATAAAGAACCAGGGAGACTCCATTTACCACTCGAAACCTCGCTAGTTGGCATTGAAACTTGGCTTAGAACAAATTCTTCTTCCATATTGGGGGGCTGGGGCGGGCAGGGGCGGTCAGCTCTTTAGACTTCTTATTGCTTGGCTGAGAACCTGAGATATAAGGGACTTTGATGCAATAGAGGAGAGAAAACAGACTTGAAGAAGAGCACTGTGCCCAAAGCCATCTCTAGAAATCAAGCACCTTATCCTCAGCCTGGCATCTACCTTACACCTGAACACATATATATGCTAAAATAAAATAACTTTAATAAAATACAAATTGCTATTGATATTTTACTAACATAATAAAATATAAATATCTCATCCCTAAGCCAATATCTTAATTACTAGGGAAATGCTGAAGGTGTTCCCTATAAAGCAAGAAATAAGACAAGGATGCCTACTATTTCTTACACTCTTTTAAATTGTGTTGGAGGTATTAGCCAATGCAAGTAGACAAGACAAATCAATTAGGCAAGAAAATAGGTATATTTTTTTCTATTTCTAGGTAAAATGAGAGAAAATGTGGAGAACTCAAAAGAATCAATTGGGAAAACAAATATAAATTGGGAAAAATAATCGCAACTTTTATCATAGATCAGATGGGTAATATCCTTATGTATAAAGAACTTCTAAAAATAAGAAAAAAAATTCAAACAACCCCATGTGAAAATAGACAAATAATATGAACAAAAAGTTCACAGAAAACGAATTGCAAATAGTTCTTAACCTATAAAAAGGTTATCAACCTTACTTATAGTAGAAAAATGCAAATTAAACTTGCACTTTAATACCATTTCTCAACTATCAGTCTGGCAAAAAAAATTTCAAATTTGTTGGCAGTACTCTAATGGGCAAAAGAGCACAGCCCTGTAGGGGTCAGGGAAGGGGGGATGATTTAGCAATGTCTCATAAAATTATACACCCATTTTCCCTTTATCCAACAGTCCCATTTCTGAGTACTCATTCCAAAGGTGTATTTGCAAAGATAAAAAAGAAACTGCAAAAGATTCTAATTGCACTATCTGTAATAACAAAATTGGAACTAATCCAAATGTCCATCAAAAGTGAGCGGGGGGACAGCAATTGCACTTCTGAGTATTTAGCTAAAGAAAACCAAAACAATAATTCGTAAAGATTTATGCACTCCCATGTTCATGGCAGCACAATTTACAATAGCCACAAAAGATATGGAAGCAAGCTAAATGCCCATCAACAGATGATTGGATAAAGAAGTTATGGTTCATATGTACAATAGAATGTTACTCATCCATTAAAAAAATGAAATCTTATCATTTGCAACGACATGGATGAACCTAGAGGTTATTATGCTGAGTGAAATAAGTCAGACAGAGAAAGATAAATACCATATGATTTCACTTATATGCAGAATCTAAAGAACAAAAAGAACAAACTAATCAAAAACAGATTCACAAATTAGAGTACAATCTGGTGATGGCCAGAGGGGAAGAAGGTTGTGGGGCTGGAAGAATGGGGTGAAGGGTTAAAGAAGTACAAATTAGTAGTTGATAGATGGTCACAGGGATGAGGAGCATGGCATAGGGAATGCAGTTAGCATTAATATAATGGCTAAGTGGAGAGCTATAGAAGAGAAAAAGCAATTAGGGGGATTGTTTTATAAACTATATAAATGTCTAACCAATGTACTGTAATGCTTGAAACTAATAATAAAAAAAAAATGAGTTAGGTGAATAAATTAGGATGTTTTCACACAATGAAGTACTATGAAGCTATAAAAAGGAATGAGAAACATCTATACATATTACCATGAAGTTATCTCAAGAATATATTGTGAAATGAAAAAAATGGGGTGAAAAATATATAAAATATGCCATGTATCTAAAAAAGAGGGGATGAAAATGTATATAAATATATATACACACATAAATTTGTTTACACATACACGCATAATACCTATAACCTTATATTTTCAAAAATAGAAGAAATAACTGTAAAGTTAAAAGATTTGTTAACGAGGAATAGGGAGAAGATGATAGGGATAGGACCCAGACCACTTAGAAAAAGAAATTGTTTGGATTTGACTTAGAAGTCATGCAAATATTTTACATATTATAAAACAAAATTAAATTTTAAAAGCATTTCAAAATGAGTGCGTTCTTTAAACCCTCTCACCATCTAGGCCTTCTGCCATCTCCTGGCTCCCCCCACACGTGCTCTGTTCCATCACTGCACACTCCACGGGTTTGATTCCCAGACTGCATGATGCTCAAACATTAATTTTAGACAGACTCAGCTGGTGGAGCTTTCCCATGCTATCGCTTTCAGATTATCAGCTAATAGGTCCCAGTAGTATGATCTATAAGCAAGTATCTCTACTTGGGAGGATGCCTTTTAATTGCAAATAGTAATACATATTTGTATATGAACTCATGCATTAAGTCCATAACATTTTAAAATATAAATTCTTTCTCTTGTTTATACATTTTCTGATAGGAAACTCTATAGGAATCATTTCGCATTTAATCAATGTTTAAGGCACTCATCTTGAAAGTATTGCTGGAGGCTCAGAGATTAGAGTGAGGTGGAAACAGGGACATAATTCACTGTCTTAAAGGCCTTTGGCAACAGAGTGCATAATAGAAATGTCAGTTGGTGGTTACGGGTAATGAATCCTCACTCCCTACCTACTTAATTCTCCACTTGGAAATAACAATGTAGGCTCATTTTTGAGGGCTGCTTGGTTCCTCCAGGGGATATTTAGATTCTGAATCAAGTCCTGAGCCTCATTCAGAACTTTTTACCACAGGCTGACTTGGAATCTTCGGTGCCATGAATAAAGATCTATATGGCAACCCAGAAACCAAGTAATCTAAGCTCACATTAATTATTTACTAAAAGTGTGCCTGGGATCACACCTCCCACTCTATGCCATAGGTCCGGAGCGCCCAGCCGATCGTGGATACCCGTGCCCCGCTGTCCCTCAGCCACCTCCACCTGAACCTCAAGAAGCTGAAGGTAACTTTCAGTTCTACCTTTCAGTTACTGTCACAGCTAACTAGAAAATGTTAGCTTAAAACCCTAGGAAAATGGAAAAGGCAAGCTCAATAAGGAATAAACAGGTCACCATCAAAGATAAAATGCCATCTAGGCAACCAGTTCACCTCATCCCACCCCAAATGGAGCTGGTCTTCCTGTTGATCTTTCTCGTCTTGAGGAAAAGTGGGGGAAGAGAAGAAATTGTCAGTGTCATTTATTTAGCGTGGTTTGAGAGTAATTAGCATCATTTCTTTAAACCAGACGGTTTCAAGACCACCTCAAAATATTTATTTCTTGAAGCTTAAGCCATCTAGTGAGAGTACGAATCACATGGTTATGGTAATAGTAATGATGCCAAAAGCAAAATGCTATATACTTTTTGTGTGCCTATTAAGTAATAATCTCCTAAATGGGCAGAGCAAAAGCTGAGTAACCGGTTTTGAGCAAATCAATAGATTGTTCAATTTAAAAACTAAAACAAGAGGATGGTTGTTTCTTCTGGGCTTATATTTTTTCTTTTTCTGAATAGTATAAAATATCTCTCTTAAAATATAAAATTATTTCCTTATTAGCATCACTGTCGCAGGTCAGAATTTTAGAGGTTGACCTAATTTCACAAAGAATTTTATCATCTTCGCTGTTACTTCCACCCCAAGCATATGAAATTTGGCCCCATCTTTATGTCTTTCAATTCATAGACAAAGGAGCCTGCATACATCACACTTGTAGCTGAAGCTTGCCACAGCAGTGCTTGCTGATATTTGAGGAGGCAACGTGAAACCCACAGGGTGCTCAAGTTAAAGGAAGAGTGGGGTTGAGGGGATCCTCTGAATAAATCTGTGCACATTATTAGCATAGTCACAGCTGGTGCTTCTAAAGGCTCCTTGTGTGTCTGCCTGCAGCTGGAGGAGGAGCGGCTCTCTGTCATTGACAGGGACAATCGTCTGCTGCTGGAAAAGATGTCCTGCATTATGAGGTCTAAGGGACAGACCACCAACAGAAATGACTACACACACAGGAGGTAACTGGGGGCCCCAGCACTAGTCAGCACCAAACTTGGAAGGACTCCGAGCACTTGGCTCCATGGCCTGAGCAGAAGAGTTGCCCAGGAGCCAGAGTGAGGCATTTCTGCCCTTACTCTAAAGGGTCATATGCCAGAGAAATGCCTTTTCTCCTGTAATCTATGAATCAAAGTTTTACTGAAGATGCAACTTCACTCTGGAGGGTTTGGAGTGAATAGAGCAAGCCTGGGTGTCGGGAATGCTTTGTGCTTCCTGGCTTACCCACTGTCAAGCCCCTGTCACTAAAAGCTAGAGCTATGGGTCAACTACCATTTTCTTAGAACAGTTTATGTTAGATCTAGAATCACTCTCTAGTTCAGTGTTACTTACCTTGAAGTTGTAATGAAGGATAACAGTTAATCTAAGGTGTCACTCAGAGAGAAATTTACCACTGTCCTCACTCCTAGCTCTAGACCTCTAAGATTTTGGCCAGGGAGAGAATCAGGTCATAAAACAGAGAGCTCATGATCTCTTCCCCAAAGGAACTGACTTCATCTGCAGCAGAGTGTGGGGAAGTGTAAGCCTCACTGGACATAAAATAAAAGGCATCCAAATTGAGAAGGAAAAAGTAAAATTGTCTCTATTCACAGATGGCATGATCTTGCATATGGAAAGTCCTAAGGAAACCACTAAAAAGTTATTAGAACTAATACACAAATCCAACAAGGTAGCAGTATACAAGATCGATATACAAAAGTCAATTATATACAATTACATATTGCAATGAACAATTCAAAAATGAAATTCAAAAAATCAACAAAATACCTGGGGATGAATTTAACAAAACTTATATTCTGAAATTGTAAAACATTTTGAGAGAAATTAAAGAAGAGCCAAATAAATGGAAAAAAAAAAATCCCTTGTTTGTGGATAGGAAGATTTAATGTTGTTAAGATGGCAATATTCCCCTAGCTGATCTACAAATTAAATGCAAACTCTATCAGAATCCCAGCTGACTTCTTTGTAAAAATTGATAAGCTGGTTCTAAAATTCATATGGAATTCCAAGGGACACCAAATAGTTGAAACAATCCTGAAAAAGAAGAACAAAATAGGACTCATGTGTCCTGATTTCAAAACTTACTATGAAGCGATGATAATCAAGACAATGTGGCACTGTCATAAGGGCAGACATGTATATCTGGACTTTCAATGGAACAGAATTAAAAGTCCAGATATATACCCATGTGTCTATAGTCAATTTTTTTTCAACAACGTTGCCAAGACCATTCAATGGGGAAAGAATAGTCTTTTCAACAAATGATGCTGGGACAACTCTATGTTCATATGCAAAAGAATGAAGTTGGACTCTTACCTCACACCATATACAAGAATTAACTCAAAATGGACGAAAGCCCTATATAAGTGAAACTGTAAAACTCTCAGAAGAAAACATAGAGGTGAGTCTTCCTGACCTCATATTTGGCAATGGCTTCAGCTATTACACTAAAAGCATGAACAAAAAAAGAAAAAATAGATAAATTGGAGTTACTCAAAATTAAGAACTTTTGTGCTTCAAAGAACACTGTCAAGAAAATAAAAAGACAACCCACACAATGGGAGAAAATATTTGCAAATCATATATCACATAAGGAAACTGCATCCAGAAAAATGAAGAACTCTCACAGACCAATGATAAAAAGACAAACGACCCAATTAAAAGGTGGGCAAAGGATCTGAATAGATAGTTCTCCAAGGAAGATATACAAAAGACTAATAAGCACATGAAAAAAAAAAGCTCAACATCATTAGTCATCAGGAAAATGCAAGTCAAAATCACAATATGATACCACTTGACACCTACTAGAATCAAAAAGGCAGATAATAGCAAGTGTTGGTGAGGATATAAAAAATTAGATCCCTTGTCTACTGCTGGTGGAAATAGAAAATGGTGCAGCTACTTTGGAAAACAGTCTGGCAGTTCTACAAATGGTTAAACGTAGAGTTGCTATATGATTCAGCAATTCCACTCCTATTAAATACACAAGAGAAATGAAAACATGTCCACAAGTAAAACTTGTACATCAATGTTCACAGAAGCATAATTCATAATAGCCAAAAGGTGGAAACATCCAAATGCTCATCAACTGAAGAATGTATAACCAAAATTTGGTATACCCATACAATAGAATATTATCCAGCCATTTTAATGAATGAAGTACTAAAATATACAACATGAATGAACCTTGAAAACATTATGCTAAGTGAAAGAAGCCAGTTTCCAAAAGACAAGATATTATATGATTCCATTTATACGAAATGTCCATAATAGGGAAATCTATAGAAATAGAAAATAGATTAGCTATTGCTTGGGACTAGGAGGATTGGATGTATAGTAAATTGATAGTTAAAGAGTACATGGTTTCTTTTGGAGGGTGATGAAAATGTTCTCATTGATTGTGCTAACGGTTGCAATGGAAATGTTCTCATTGACTGTGCTGATGGTTGCTCATATCCAAGACACTTGTATGGGGTCAGGAAAGAGTTTTCATCTTAAAAGAACAGGCCTTAAAATGCTAAATAAGTCTCACTGCTGGAAAGATGGTGGTATAGGAAGCACCAGGAATCTGACTCCCCATCTAGACTACAATTGAACCAGCAGAATCTATATAAAATATCTATGTTGGAACTCTGTAGTCTATTGAAGGCTTGCATCTTCCAGGGGGAAGGCTTCCATGGTAAATGTGATTAATTTCAGTCAATATCAGGTTTGCACATTGATCACTGATTGCTGCTTCTAATCACAGATGTGCAGATGAAGAGGTGGCAGCCATTCTTGTTGCACCTATCCCCATTGGTGCAGGACCATCCTAACTTCAGCTGAAGTGATTTCCAAGGAACTTAAAGGATTAATGCTTTTTCTCTAGCTCTTCCTTATTTTCCTCTTTTCTCCTTTTAGGAGTCAGACATTAAAGACTAGGACATAAAAAAAAAAAACAAAAACAACTGCATATATAGGAAAAATTGGAAAGTGACAGTGCATCCTAAGAAAAGACTCAGAAAGAAAATAAGACATTATGTTTGATCTTTGGCACAGAGACAGCCTACAACAATAAAAAAGTTTTAAAAAACCAGCAAACCCTAAGAAAGGGAAGAATATGATTTCCAGAGTTACCACATTATTAGATTCAAATGTACAGTTTTCAACCAAAAATCACAAGACATGCAAAGAAACAAGAAAGTAAGCCTCATTCAAAGGAACAAAAAGTGAATCAACATAAACTGCCTGAAAACGACCTGATGTGAATTATACTAGACAAAAACTTTAAAGCAACTCTCTTAAAGATGTTTAAAGAACTAAAGGAAGATATGGAGAAAGTCAAGAAAACAATGTGTGGACAAAATGAAAACATCAATAAAAATGTACTTGAAAGGTATAATAACAGAAATGAAAATTTTACTAGAGATATTCAAAGTCAGATTTTAACAGGCAGAAGAAAGAAACAGTAAATTTGAAGGTAGATCAATGGAAATTATCGAGGCTGAGGAACAGAATGAGAAATATTGAAGAAAAGACAGAAGGACCTAAAGGACCTGTGGGACATCTCCAAGAAGATTAACATATACATGTGGGAGTTGCAGAAGAAAAAGAGAAAGACAAGGGGCAGAGAGAATATTTGAAGAAATAATGGTTATAAATTTCCCAAATTTGATTCAAGAAGCATAACAAACTTCAAGAAAGATGAACTCAAAGATATCCGTGTGAAGACACATTATAATCATACATTGGAAAGAAAAAAGAAATTTGAAAGCAACAAGGAAGAAACAAATTATCACATACAGTAATCATCAATATGATTATCAGTAGATTTCTCATCAGAAACTTTGGAGGCCAGAGCAGTGGGCTGATATATTCAAGGTGCTAAAAGAAAAAAACTGTCAACTAAGAATCCTATATCTGGCAAATCTGTCCTTCAAAAACAAGGGAGAAATTAAGACATTTCCAGATAAACAAAAGTTGAGGGAGCTCCTGACCACTAGAACTGCCCTGTAGGAAATGGTGAAGGGAGGCCTGCAGGGTGAAAGTAAAGGACACTGAACAGGAACTTGAAGCCATATGGAGAAATAAAGATATCAACGAAGGTGAATACATGGACAAATATCAAACCTCATATTATTGGAACTTTGATTTGCAACTCAAAATCTTGTTTTTTACATAATTTGAGACTAACTCATCAAAATAATTATTATTTTATATTACCAGTTCCCATGGTATGCACCGTGGGAACTGGTAATATAAATAGCCACACACAAATAATAGAATATACACAGAAGGAAATTAGAAAAGAATTCAAATCTTTCACTACAAAGAAATCAAGTAAATATAGAAGAAAACATTAATACAGGAAATGAGAGACCAAAAACCTATATGACATATAGAAAACAAATAGAAAAATGGCAGAATTTCTTCCTTATCAGTCATTACTTTAAATATAAATGGATAAACTCTCCAATGAAAAGATGAAGATTCATAGAATGGGTACAAACAACAATATATTGTCTACAAAATAATCACTAAGATCCAAACACACAAACAGATTGAAAGTTAAAGAATGGAAAAATATATCCCATGAAAATAGTAACCAAGAGAAGAGAGGTGGCCACTCTAATACCAAATGAAATATACTTTAAATTTAAAAAGTTTACAGGAGACAAAGGATATTACATATTAATAAAATGTTTATTACAGCAAGAAAATATAAAAATTATAAACATTTATATGCCTAATGACAGATCATCAAAATATATGAAGCAAAAACGGACAGGATTGAGTTGAAAAACAGACAGTTCTACAATAATTGTTGGAGATTTCAATACCTCACTCACAATTATGGATAGAACAATCCGACAGAAAATAAATAAGGAAATAGAGGACTTAAATAACACATTAGATGTAACAGACATATACAAAGCACTTTACTGATTGACAGTGTGCACATTCTTCTCAAGTGCACGTGGGACATCTTCCAGGGTAGACCATCTTATGTCACAAATTAAATCTCAGTGGATTTAAAAAGATACAAAATATTTTCTCTGACCACATTGAGATGAAGTTAGAAACTAATAACAGAAGAAAAACTGGAAAATTCACAAAATTGTGGAAATTAAACAACACATTCTTAAACAATCAATTGATATAAGAAATCATAAGAGAAAATAGAAAATACTTAGAGATAAATGAAAATAAAAACATAACATATGAAAATTTATTGGCTGGAACCAAAGTGGCATTAAGGAGGGAATTTATAGCTATAAACATACTAAAAAATAAGAAAGATCTCAAACCAACCACTTTACTTTCTAACTTAAGAAACTAGAAAAAGCCTCATGACCATAGGGAGTCTGTCTATTTTGTTCATCAGTGTAGACACAATGCCTGGGCACACAACAGGTGTTCCATAAACATTTGTTGGATAACTGAACAATCAAATGAGCTCATCAATGACTGTCCAGTCACTAAATTCATTGAACTGTTTCCTTTTAAAGTTTTAAAAATAATATTCATATTTTCCTGATCAGAAAGTAATACATATTCATATTAGAGGCTATAAAGAAAAAATTTAATTACCTGTAATTCCATTGCTTGGAGATAATAATTTTTGTATATTTGTCTGCATTTTCTTATAATTATATTTTTGTGCACATATATGTGTATTACGTACAAATCAAATTGTACCTCATATATAATCTTACATCCTGACTTTTTTCACCTAACATTAAATCAAAAGAATTTTTATATTTCATTAAAATGTTTCCTTGAACATTAATTATGGGTTCATCACATGTTCTGATTTGACGGCACCATAGCTTTTAACATCAGTGTCCATTCCCTTCCGGTTTTAACTCTTTCTCAACTCTCTCTTACATTTCCTTTCTGTCTAACTATTTTCTTCTGCCCTGTTTGGCCCTCTGCTCTCTCCTTAAATTCCCTTCAGTGCTGGTGCCCTTTCCGATCCCTGCTTTCACTTAATCATCACTCCAATGTTGCAGATTCCTTCACATATCCATGTCTTTTGCATTATTGTCACCCGAAACATCAGCCAAACAGGTGATTCTACGTAAATGTTCCACCATAACCCAAACCCAGTTAGACCGTGTGCTCAAGTTCCAGCTCCACCACCGGTTCGCTCTGTGACTTTAGGCAAGTTTTTAACCTCAGAAAGACTAATAATAGTGCCTACCTCTAAGGGCTAAGTTAGATAATCATATTTCATAGATTCTAAGATATACCCTCCTACTTTCCCCTACCTATCCCCCACTCCACATTTTAATGGTTCTGAAGTGGGAGTGCATCTTACAGTGCATAGCAAGGCACAGTTTTGGTGGCAACAATTTTTCTTTCTTGGTGGTATATAAAATAATGGACGGCAATCTGTTATCAATGAAGTGCATAAAGTATATAGAAGAGTGATCAAAAAATGTTCTGATAGTAGATGATGCTCCACTATTATTTCCTATTTCAACAACTCTCCCCATATTCACCCAGTTGCTTGATCCTAAGACCTGTGCTTCATTTTTCTCTCCTTGCTCTGCTCTCTCACAGCTTATCAGGAGCCAGCTGCTCTTGGTTCTTCCTCTCCAACAGCTCCCTTCCTTACCTGGATGCAGTTACCTGACTCAGGCCTTTTCCACCCTCATCTGAACCACGGCAGTGGGCTCCCAGTCTCATTCCCTCCAATCTGTTCTCCGCCCTTTCTCCACAGTGATCTTTCTAAAATGCACTTTTGAACATGATTTAAAGACATTCGGTAGCTCCTCATTGCCTTCAAGATGAGTCAGAACTCCTTGAGCTGCACACAAGCCCTCCAAAGTCCAGGCTCTGTCAACCTCCCACTGTACTTCTCTAGATGTATGTCACCTGGGATTTCCTTTCTCTTCTTGCTTGCCTGGTGACACCCACCATTCTTTCAGGGCTCTGTCCCAGTATCACTTCTCCTGATCGCCACCTCTTCCTACTGTCGTCCTCAGGAAGCCCTGAGTATTCCCACCTCTGTGTCTCCAATGCATCAACAGCGCTGTGTTTTATTTTCTCCTCTACATGTCACTTCCCTTAACTGGGCCATAAGTTCCCTAAGCTCAGGACTGTGTTTGTTCATCTCTGAAACCTAGCACCTCCCAGTCTGGGCACCCGGAGAAGAATGAGCTACTAAGTGTTTGTAAAACAAGTGAAGGAGAGTAAACACTTCCTCTCTGAGAGTCCTTTCTACCCTGTTGGCACTCGAACTCATCCTCTTTAATGCAGAATGAGGACTCTGTTACAGGCTTTAACTTTCAGTATTTCAAGAAATATGTATGCTGTTTTTTGGAGTCTAAACAGGGAGAAAAGAGAACAGGAACTTCGTACAGTGCAAAGAGAAAATAAAATCATTCTGGGAAGGATCACGAACTCAGAGCCGTTGTATCTAGCTCAAAGATGGCAAGAAGATTGGACAAGAACTGAGAAGTACAGGAAGGCCCTTGCAAAGTATCGTGAGAGACAGCAGACATGCCAAGGGAAAAGGTACTTGAGGTTTCTTTTTCTCTTTTAAATCAATAGCTATCTGAAATTTCCATTCACTTCCTCAGATTCATCAAACACATGGGCTCACTGATTCTTTGCTGTTTTGGGGCATTTTATTCTATTGTCAAAAAGTGTATGCCAAATGGTCATATCCTAATAATAGAAGACACAGAACAATGACTCAACTGATGAATTCATCCACTATTTCCTCACACACACAAAAATTATTAGAGATAAAAATGAACTCAGTTGATTGCCTATAGGTTGTGCAAGAAAGATTTGGTGAAAAATAATAACTTAGCAGGATAGTATGCATAAAACTATCATGCGACAATGCTGAATTAGCTGTCATACACTGTATCCAGAAAAGCAAAGAAACATAGTAATTTGAAAGAGTTTGCCAGATAATTTAAAACCTCCATCTCACCGTTATTGCTGACAAAACCATAATTCTAAATAAAGAAAAACTACTTTTAATTTTGTCATTAATTATCCTGCTCATGAATTTCCCATGAATGAAATTAAAGTGTTGCAAGAGCTTCACTTACTCCCCTTACCTGGATATATAGCCATTATATTGTGAAGCATTTTGTCAGATTGCTTTCTCTTGAAATCTGGTTCATCATAAGGAAAAATGCATGGTGTCAAATTTTCGGTAAACACTGCTTGTCCCGAGCCCCACTCCTGAGCATGCTCCAGGCCCTATAGGCTCCTGTCTCATGCTCATCCCCCAAAAGGTTCTGTTTCTTTAGGTCCTTGCTGGCCCCACAGGCATTAGAGTTAGTGTTGGCTCTACCAGTGCTTTTTCCTTGACTGGTAGGGACTTGGGAAGTCCCAGCTTTCTTCCCTGCTTGAACATTTCTGACAGACTCTTGAGGCATGGAGAGAACAAGTATCTTTTGCAATGATGCATAACATATAAGCAGTTACTAATTACTGAAGCATTCAGAGAATTTAGTTTGTTTTGCAATTTACATTGAAAACTTGAACATTTTGTTTCAAATCTTCATTTTTAATTATAAAACGAATATTTCTTTATTGTAGAAAACAAAATTTCAAATAGTACAGAGTATCTAAGTAAAAGGTGGGACTTCTCTTGGACTGAACTCCCTAAAAGTAATCACTGTTAACTACATGTTTGTGAACATTGACTTTATTCATTAGTTGTTTTTTTAAACAAAAATAGAGTCATACTCTATGTAGTTTTCTGCAAGTTGCTCATTTCATTGAATAACGTCTCATGGAAATAGTTTCATGTAAGTACGTAAAGATCTTTTCTATTCTTTTTTAGCAGTTAGAAAGTATTTTTGTGCAGATGTGCCATAATTTATTTAATCAATTCCCTAACTGTAGAAATTTAGATTGTTTCCATTTTTCATTATTTCAAATGAAACTATGACAATTATCCTAGCTCATACATATCTTTACACATATTATTTCTGTAATTTATATTCCTAGAAGGAAAGTTGTTAAATCAAAAGGTATGCACATTGAATTTGTTGATACAGTCAGATTGCTCTCTAAAATGGTCTAGCAATTTGTACCTCTAATTACAGTGGCATCAAATGTCTGTTTCCTCACATTCTTGCCAACACTGGGTATTATACATATTTTAGAATCTTAGTCCATCTGATTTCTTCTTCTATGAACTAATTGTCTGTTCAAACATTTTGATCAATTTCCTACTGGGTGTGTCTCTTTTAGTTATTAATATGTAGTAACCGTTTATATATTATCAATATTTACTTTTTTCTATTATCGATGTCACAAATTTTTTCCCTTATTATTACTTATCATTTCACTTAAATTTATTTTTAGGTTATCAAATCTGTGACTGTTTTCCTTTATGGCATCTGGTTCTTCTGCCATGCACAGAAAGGACTCTTTCAAACTGTGATTGGAAAAATACCCTTTTATATTTTCTCCTAATGCTTTTATAGGTTTCTTAATTAACTTTAAATATATAATTAATATAGACTTTAATAAACATGGAATTTTTATACATTGTGTAAGTTAGAGAGCAAAGTTCATTTTTCCCCAAATATATTGCAAGTTAACAAAATCAGTTTGCAATATCATAAAATTTTCAGTTTTCGTACTTTATACAGAGGTTTACAGCAGTTTACACTCCTCCCATTCACAGCCTCACACAAATACATCTCCTAGGTCCTCACCAGCACAGAAGGAGGAATTAATATAGGAAGAAGGCAAGAGAACTAAAATGTTAAATCAAGCTATGTTCAGACTGCAATATGCTGATCAGTCCTGCAGCCCAAACCTCAGGAAACCTGCAGAACAAAGAAAGATTTCTGCTGGGATTTCTAACAACCCATTTCCCTATACCCTGAAGGGAAAACAGGAAAAACAGAATCTTTAAGTGGCCCCTTCACAAAATAAAATCAGTTCATTCCCTAATGGCTAAAACCATGAGAAACCTATGCATTAAAGGCTGGGAACTGCCAGCACGCCTTTCAAGCTACAAATTCTTAACTTTTCACGCTACATATACTCCTATCCTTCCTTACTGTCTGTCCATATCTAAGGAAAATGGGTAAACAAAGTATTTAAACTGTAACTCACAGGAACTAAAGAATATATATAAACTGAATTCTCTGAACACTCCGAGTTCCTCTCAGTGTCTTTACTGTGTCCCTCTCACTGTCCTATCTCTCTCTCTATTGTCTCTGTCCCTTTGAGTGTCTCACTGTCTCTCTCACTCTCTGCCCTCTGAGAGGAGTCTACACTCTGTCTCTGGAGTGTCACACCTTCTCTAATAAACTTTCCTTTTGACTCTAACTTTGGCACGTGTCTAAATGCTTTTTACGCTCTGCCCAGAACCCTCTTCTCTCTCCGTGCAGGACTTGAGTCTCTTCCGACTTGGGGAATTTGCCCTGTCCTGCATCAGAATCACCACCTTGATTGCTAGTAAAGTTGTGTCTCTTCAAGTGAGTTCTCTGTGTCTTGGGGCCCTTTTCCACTGGGACCCCATGTTATTCGCATTGTTACCTCTGCTTCCAGCCTTCAGTTTATATCTGTCTAATTTGTCCGCCCCCGCCCCACACACTTCCACCCCTGACCTATGGATGTTGCTGTCTCCCCTTAAGAACTGGATCTCTGAAGATGGGGCATCTCCTCCCACGCGCTTGTGGCGCACACCCGATGGTGGGGGTGGGGGTGTCTGGCGCACCTGGGGTATGGTCCGTGGCTCCTCTGGGGCTCGAACCCAGGACCTTCTGCGTGTAAAGCAGATGTGCTAACCACTACTCTATGGAACCACCACTCTAATTTGTTTTTTGACATCATTTTATTTTTAATACTTCTGTGTCATTTTATTTCACGTTTGTGTCTTCTAAACAGAATACTGTAATTTTGCTTTTCATTTAGTCTCCCTCAGTTTTACCCATCTGTTTTTATTGATATAAGTATTGTGCTTGCTTTCATTTCTGTTTGGTTTTTTTTTTGGTCTGTGTTTCTTTACTCCACCACCACCACCCCCCCCTCCCCCGCCACGTGCCCCAAATTGTTTTCTTTAGCAAATGTCAAGAAAATGTTTGGAATCTATGCTTCAAATCCATCCTTCATTCATTTACTTTGACTCTCTTAAAAGTCCCCTTTTACATAACAGGAAATAGATAAAGCCCAAGAGATGTTAAGATAAAGCAAAACAAAGAAAAGGAAAACAGAAGCCTCTAGAATTAGGGTTTCCTGCAGCGGCAGCTCAGAGACTGCACTTTATTAGAAGTGTCACCAGCTTTGCTAAGTGTTTCAAGCTTGGCCTCTGTGATGCAGCCCTGAGGAATGGTGCCTTGGCTAGAAGCATTTAGTTCTGACAAAGACCAGACGGCAGGGAGCCAGGCTGGCTGGCTTCCCAGCTCTGGGTCTCCTGGTGAGATTATCACGGCTCTGTGCTTTCCCTTCTTATGAAAAGACAAGCATAGAAATGCACACGGAAACAAATGCCAACTCATTGCTTCTGGATCCCAAGTCAGAATTGTGATCTGAATGTCCCAAATCAAAAGGTAGCTCTGACACGAGCAGCGGTCACACTGGAGCCTTCTGCTTCTGTGTGTCTGTGAGGGAGGAAGGTAGTGACAGGCACAGGGACAGAAAGATGGGCTATGGAATTCCTCGGTCGAAAATTTCCTTCCCTGCCATTGGGTCTGAGGGCTTTGAACTAGCAGGACTTGCTCTTTTCCTCCACGCCCCCACTCCCTCCGCCCCCCTCCCCTGCCTGCCCTCAGCCTTGGAAACATCAGGGCACTTTTTATGGGTAGGGCTCTTCCCTCTAGAAAGAAAAACAAAATCAAGCTATTAAAAAACTGCAGGTTTAAGAAGGAAAGAACTAAGTTGTATAGGACAAGAAAGTTGGAAAGTGGTCTGAAGAAATTCCAATAGCCGCCCTTGACCAGACGCCACCTCCCAGATATCTGGTCAGCTGGGTCTGGAACCTTTGCTGGTCCAGTACACACAAGATACATCACAGTTTACCTTTAAATTTCCAGAAAATATGCCTCTTGTTGACTTGGCAGAGAAAGCTGCCGATCTTCCCTAGAGCCCATATTCTTTTTCTTTTTCTGGAGCAGTGTCTCCCAAGGGAACACTGTACATTTCTTACTTTGCTGAAGGGCTGCTCTCCTGATATCTCAGTCTTTTTTCTTTTTTCTTTTTTTTTGTTGTTAGTTTAAATATTAATTTGAAAAATATCTCAAATATTTTGAAGGAAGGGTTTCAACTTTCCACCCTTCTCATTCTTTTCAAATCATCCTCATTTATCTCTAACTCCAGAGTAAGAAATTACTTAATTAATTTGGTAACATTTTTTACTAAGGGAGGATCAGATATCTATAGAATCATTCAATAAAATCCATTAGCCATCCTGGAATTTACTGAAGCCCTCAGTTAACTGGAAGTTGTATTACTCTAATCTAGTACCTCGACCTCAAATAATGCCCATACACGAAAAGGAAATAAAAATAAAACAAACACAAATGATCTCTAGGAGCAACAGTTAAATGTTTGCGTGGTCAGTGCAGAGTGGCATGGTGGAGACACAGGAAACATGAGGCTGACTCCAAGGTCACTAAGCCCCCTTTGAACCTCAGTTCTAGTTTATAAAGAAAGAACATGAACCACCTCCTAGAACTCATGTCAAGGTTAAATGAGTAGCATTTGCCAAAATGACTATAAAAATACCTAGCATTTATTTGGCAAGCAATTAAATTCTTTCTGTCTTTACTGTATGCATCTGCCACACAGAATAAAAACACTGACAAGTAAAATAACACTAATTTGAAAAGATATCTGTACCTATGCTCATTGCTGCACTATGTTCAATAGCCAAGACATGGAAACAACCTAATTGTCCACTGATGAATGAACAGATAAAGAAATTGTGGTATATTATATAATACAATATTGTTCAGCCATTAAAAAAAAAAGTAAAATCTTGCCATTTGAGACAATAGAGATGGACCTCGAGGGCATTATGCTAAGTGAAATAAGTCAGACAGAGAAAGACGAATACAGTATGATCTCGCCTACATGTCAAATCTTAAAAAAACAACAAAACGAAACAAAACAAAAAACCCAAGTTCATAGATACAGAAAACAAATTAGTGTTTGCCAGAGGCAGGGGAATGGGAGAAATGGATAAAGAAGTTCAAAGGGTTAAAAAAATAAATAAAAGTAAAGACAGAGCCTTTAACATTTATGCAAACCCTAAATTCTGTTTATCAAAAATCATTTATTAAGAACATTTGGGAAAGTCGTATCTTAAGACATTTACTCACCTCAAAGAATTAGTGTATATGGTTGTATGTGTGTATTGGAGAAGTGGGTGTGGAAATAAATGGGGTGATGAAAAAGTAGGAATTGCCGTTAAAGTTACTTCAATTCTTCTCTGATAATAAAGAACCAAGAATAGGGTGGTATTTTCACATAAGTAGTTGAAATCAAGAATTTAATTATCGAAATATTTCTGTATCATCAGTCAACAATTTTTATTGAGAACCTACTATATTTCAAGCACTAGGCATAGCTACCAATAGGAATTTGTTAATATAGGCTTATCGTTAGAACTGAAAGAGCATCCAGTAGGTTTTATTTAAAGGGTTTAACCATTTAAAACACTGGAAAAAACTTTAATGTGGCTTACTTTAAGCTACAGAAATCCATCACCGTGTTTATCGAGCTAGCTTTTCGATTTACCCCTTGAGCAATATATAAGCTGTGGGAGTATTCTGTAATTATATTGGCCATCCCTTGATGGGTTGTTTGCCTGATTATATCTTAACTATATTGTGCAAATAAATAAAACTCTAAGAATTCAACTAGAATTTTAGATGAAACACTGATATGTTTGCTGTAGCCCCCACGCACTATGGAAGGTTAAGGCATGAGGTCACTCTCCAGTGAGAGAGATGGCAGTAAGCCTTAATTCTCCCCTTTTCCAAGTCCGAATATTTCCCTAGCAGAAAAAGAAACCCTATTCTGCTTCTTTTCTTGAGAGACCTGCACAACTAGGTCCCACTACCAAAGACTTTATCCACAGATGGTTCCCAGAACAGCCTTCAGGGAGGGATAAAGGAAATAAAAGAAAGAAAAAAAGAAAACAAAACTGGGGTTTGGGTGGCATCTTGAAGGCACTGCACATCCAACACCAACAAGTAGACTAGTTTCGAAGTGCAAATGTAGAAGTACTGATTTAGTATAAAAGTACTTTGATGCATTTTGGAAAATTTTCAACATCAAAATTGTAATAATAAAAGATTATCTGATTTAAAAGACATTTCTCCAAAGAAGTTGTATAAATGGCCAATAAGCCCATGAGAAAATGCCCAACATTATTAGGGAAATGTAACTCAAAACCATAAGACTTTACTTCACACTCACTAGTTGACTAGAAACAAAAGACAAATGTCGAAGAGGGATATGGAGGAACTGGAACTCTCATCCTCTGCTTATAGGCATGTTAATGGTGTAGCCACTTTGTAAAACTGTCTGGCTATTCCTCAAAATGTTAAACAGAAAGTTACCATATAACCTAACAATTCCACTCCTACCCAAGATAATTGAAAACGTATGCCCACACAAAAATGTGTACAAGAATGTTTAGAGCAGCATTATTATAATAACCAAATGTCAGAGACAACTCAAATGTCCATTAACTGGTGAACAGATAAACAAAATGTGATATAACCATATGATAGAATATTATGCAACTATAAAAAAGAATAAAGTTCTGATGCATATTACATCGTATAAGGTAAACCTTGAAAACCTTATGCTTAGTGAAAGAAGCCAGATATACAAGGCCACATATTGTATGATTCCACTTACATGAAATGTCCAGAATAGGCAAGTCCATAGAGACACAAAGTAGTTAGTGACTGACAGGGGCTGTGGGGAGGAGAATCAGGGGATGATAGCTAAGGAGTATGGGTTTTTGAGGGCAGAGTGATGAAATTCTTCTAAAATTGGATTTGGCGATGATTCACAACACTGAATATACCAAACCCACTGAAATGTGCACCTTAAAAGGGTGAATTTTATGATATAGAATTATGTCCCAATGAAGTTGTTATTTAAAAAAAAAAAAGATTCTATGATTAATTCTAAATAAAGTAGAATTGTCAATAAATTGAAATACTCCATTTTCCTATGCATTCTAGCAAATTAATATTTTACTGTCCTTGCCTAAGGAAGGTATTTGTTTACAATACGTATTTTTGATCCAGCAGGAACCAAAATTTAACTTTAGTAAGGCCACACCAAGCCTGGACCCAAAAAGTGAAGTGGGAAGGGAGGACTCAGAACACAAATTGCAAAAAAGAAGACAAGTCTGAGAAGCAACAATGGGGAAATGGCAAGGCTGTCATGGGCTCCCCAATGCCCAAGCCACCACTGGTTGTCAGGGCGGCTGGCCAGGTCCTCTCCACTGTTATCTCATTGAGGACAGCTGTATATGTGCATGAGGCAGCACTCTAAAATAGTGTGTGTTTACACAATGTACTTGACCACATGATGCAGCAAAACTATTTTTTGTGCTTCTTAGGCTGATAACTGGAAACAAATTATGTAAAGTAATATTGAGAGTTCACAGATTTCAAAGCAGATTTCTTTCTCTAGCTATTAATACTTACTCTGTTACCATATTTTGTGCTGTTGCGGATTTGTTTATCATTCCCAGGTGGATTTGTATAATTTACCTTAAAAACCTGTAATTTTTTTCTTTAACAAATATTTAAATAAATCAGATGAAAACTCAGTGTGATAAATCCTGACTCCACTACAACCTGATTCCAGAACACATAACCTAAGATGTGAAAGGAAATCAGTGGGTCTTTGTTAGAGTACTTAAGTGAAGCTGAGAGTGTCTCAGAAACTACTTATTTTCTCCGTCATGCCCAGGTATGATCATGCTTAAACTATTCCACAACAATGAACATCTATCTTATAGTCTCAAAAAAATGGTTAAAAGAGACGTGGTTCCATAGTGTAGCGGTTAGCACGTCTGCTTTACATGCAGAAAGTCCTGGGTTCGTGCTCGGGTGGAGCCACGGTCCATGGTCTACGGCCATGCCACCCTGAACAAGCTCCATCATGTCTGATCTCGGAAGCTAAGAAGGGTCGGGCCTGGTTAGTATTTGGATGGGAGACCGCCTAGGAAGACCAGGTGCTGTAGGCATAAATAATAATAAATAATAATAAAAATGATTAAAAGACTCATACACACCCTCATTCATTTATTCAACAAACTCTGTGTATGTGCCAGGCACTAGGGCAGCCTGGGACTCAAGATGAGGGAGACAGACATGGTCTCTACCTTACTCTGAACCCCTCATAAGGTCACGTGCTATAGATTAAGGTTGAATTCTCTACTAAAAAATAAATAAATAAATAAATAAAGGAGAAGAACAAGAAGCTACTTTCATGCCTTTAAAACATACTTGAAGATCAACAGCCAGTCTGGTTTTAGGTTTCCATATCTAAACACAATCATCCCAGATACTTCACTGCTCCTACAGGCAGGCCTGTTAATCAGTGGTGTTTAAAATCATGGACCTGGAGTCAGACAGACCTGGATGTGAATTATGACTCTTCAGCTGATTCACTGAGTGACTCCCAGCAGATTACTCAACCTTTCTGAAACCCTCATCCACAGAGCAAGGTAGTGCTAGAACCTGGCTTGCAACTGGGCGCTTGGCCTTCGGTGCATTGTAGGGGTGCTCTTCAGAACCTCTCCATGTTGTCCACAGCCACTTCCTGTTGTGAAGCCTCAAAATGGGCACAATACTGTGTTAAGAGTCTAGATCAGTGCTAAATTTGCTAGAAAAATGTTCTTTTCGTAGCACCTGTATACTTGGTTTTCAGCCCTCATATCTGCACCTCCTTTTAACAGTGGCAATTTAGGGCTGACATCAGCACTTTCTGACTGTACAATGAATGAGTGTTTTTGTGCCTTGATCCTCACCCCAATGACCACATTACTCCCAGAGCTGTATTTTAGACTGGTCTCTGCAGCCTTGTCCTGAAAAACCCTGATGTAATGAAATTTAAACAATCTATCACAGACTTGGAAATTTTGCTGTTTGGTCATGAGAACATTATTCTCTTTTTCCACCTACCACTTCCCAGAGAGCTGACAGTTTATGACGACTGCCAAATTATTCCACATAGTCAAGAAGTGCACTCTCTGTTGGAAAACAGACTTTTTTTTTTTTTTTTTTTTAACAAGTCTTCCTGTACAAGGTGATTTCAGCTCCTTCTTCTTTACGCTTGGCTCGGAGAGTATTTAGTCAGCAAATGGGTCTTATTCCGTTAATGCCCCTTAGGGTGAAAAGTGGCCATCCAGGAGCTCTGATTTTGAAGATAACTTGAAAAAGCAAAGTATATACCAGGTATGTTTTCAGGTGAAAAGATGTGTTTGTCCCATATTATATTGTTCATCAAATTAGTTTAAATGTGTAGAACTTTGAAATACTGTTAAATCACCATAAATAAAATAAACAGGAACAGTAGGGCAGGGGCAGAGAAGGAGGAGTGGTAAGGGAGAAGATGGAAGAGCAGGAGGTGGGAGAGGAGAAGGGGAACCATGCTGTGCCATGCTGAGCTGGGTGCTGTGGCCCAGGCCAGCACTGGGTGAGGCAAGGAGATGCCTTGTGTAGAATGGAGAAGGTGCTTCCCTCACGGCATGTGGGGCCTGACTCTGCACTCAGGGGCCTGAGAGTGAACATCCCCTCGCATCTTCACCCTGGGACCCTTCTCTGTACCACCCAGCCCCCAGCAAGAGCTTTACAATGTAGTGGCCACTCTCTCTTTTCTCAAGGACAGTGAAATATGGGCCTGCCAGAAACTCCAAAGTTTATTTTGGGCCAATTCTGTCAGCTTTTACATTACTTGCTCTCTTGCTTGCTGCTAAATCAGCCAAAGGTGCCTGAATGGACCATATAAGGCTGCCCTTGGGACTCCTGTATCCCCTGTATCCCAAATGGAGAAGAAGGTCATTATAAAGGGCAGTCTCCTTTCTTTCGGCCTCGGAGTACATGTAGGTCCCTCCGGTTGCCAAGCAGTTAAGAGTCTTGAATGTGAGGGAATATTCCAGAAATGCAGATGTGGGCAGTTGGATAGAGTATCCAGGCCCTCCCAGTGCTGAAGGTCTATAACTTCTTACTTTCAGAAATGGTTGTCTGGCCTGGAGGTTAAACTTGCCCAGCAGAGAAAGCAAACTCTTGTGAGCTAAAGTCAAGTTCCACAAACTGGGTTGTACAGAACATCAAGGGGGCACATTGAAACAGAATTAAAACTGGAAACTGTGGCATGGGCTTTAACCACCAGGAAACAAGAGCAACTGATTTTGAAGATAATTTTTAAACAGCAAATTGTAGTGTTTTCAGGTCTATAGATGAGCCTATCCCAGGTCATGCTGAGTTTGAGCCACTCAGTGAGGCCTTGTTTTGCTCAAAAAACTGCCATAGCTTCTGGTATTTACCAACTAGGACTGTTGTGTGTAGGATTTAATTGTCTTCTCCTATCATCATTAACTATAATGTCCTACAATACTGTAGACACATCATAATACTTCTTTAAGGACCACATTAATTTTCATCTATGTAACCCATAGATGAGGGAAAACTGCAAATAGGAGAGACCGTCAAAACAGAAGCTAAAACAGAAAGAACCCAGTGCGTCTGCTGAGTCAGCTCCAACCCCTGGTGACTCTGAATGAGTGACATCCACACTGTCCTGTCCTCAGTAGCCCAATTCAGCTTCTGTAGACACATACCTATGGTTTCTTTTATGGAGTCAATCTATCTCATATCTGATCTTCCTCTTTTCCTGCTGCCTTCTCTTTTCCCAGCATTATTGTCTTTTCCAAAGAACTCTGCCTTCTCATGATGTGCCTGAAGTAGGACTGCTTCAGTTTTCTCATTTTTGCCTCCAGCAATGTTTCAGGCTTAATTTGCCCTAGGATACACTTGTTCATTTTTCTAGTGTTCTGGGGTATCCCCAGAGCTCTCCTCCAACACCATATTTCATACGAATCCATTATTTTCCTATTGGTCTTCCCTGTTCAGTTTTCACAGCTATAAATAGTAATTGAGAATACAAGAGTGTAGATGATCTTACACTTGGTCTCTAATGACACATCTTTGCTCTCGGTGATCTTTCCTAATTCTCCCAGTGCTGCTCTTCTGAGTCTCAGCCTTCTCTTGACATCTTGGCTGCAGACTCCATTTGAATTGATGATTGAACCAAAGTAAACAAAATCTTTAACAATTTCAATTGAAACTCAAAAGGACTCTAGTAGTTCTTAAACTGGGTCCCTCATTGGTTCTCAGGCTCTATGACCTAAACCTCATGACCACCTTCTGATTTCCCTAACCTGACCTGTATGGTCAGGGACTTCCACAAAAATGAACTGCCTCAGGCCAGCAATAGTCCCCTACACACCTTAAAAGAAAAACCAATGGATGCGCAGATAAGTGGTGCCCACTAGTGGTGTTCACTGGAACTGCAGCTACAACTCCAGGGACAAAAGAAACCAGGAAGGCCAGAGCTGCAAATTACAGAGCACTTACAAATTACTCAGGGACACTCAGGACACTCTAAGTTAAGATCTTCTCTCTTTCTTCAAGTTTGATGAGAAATTTTAAGGAGCCCACAACTCCAGCTCGAATTAGCACTCTTTTTCTCATGGTTTTTTTTTCCCTCCAATAACTTCATCAAATTGTAAATTGTAGCAAAATAATTGATTGTTCTTAAATCAATATGTACTAAGCAACCGAGAATACTGAGACCTGGTCAAGAAGAATGTATCCAATCACCAAGTGCTATATTCACTGAAATCAGCAATTCTTCAGTACAGTTTTATGGGCTGCTGTTTTATAATACAATTCTCCAAATTATAAAATTAAATTTGGGAAAATATTAAATTCCCCGAGAATTTTAATAGAATCATATTTAAGAAGCAGTAGGAGTAAAAGCTGTAGGAGAGGAAAAAACTTCCTTTTACCTTTCTATGTTCTATAGCTGGCTTAAGAATCGAACTGACATGAATAAGACAGATAACCAGGAGAAAAGTATACAAATTTATTTAATATCTTTATGTGTACATGGGAGTCTTCAAAAGGAAAAATGAAAACCCGAAGAAACCATTAGACCCAGAAGCTTATATACCTTTTAAAACAAAGAATGACAAATTGTGGGGATGTGACAAGACAAAGGGGCTTGGGGCTGGGGGCAGTAAATTATGGGACAGTGACTAGGAAATTTATAGGGAAAATTAATGGAAGATAAGGGTTATTTTAGGTTTGTTTGTGGAGATCCATCTTGCATTGACTCCCATCTCTGATGATAAGAATGTTCTCTGCTTCTTGGTGCAAGGAGGGCACCTTTCTCATGGGAATTTATGCCCCCACCTCCCTCACCCTCCCACCCAAATCTCCCCTCCAGGCTCGCCAGACCCCATTCCCAGGGTCTTTTATGATGTTTAACACTCTGTAAGGTGCTTCTTTCACTGCCTGCCCCCTGCTGGGCTGCAGGTTTTGCAGCTCCATCCTCCCTTTGTCTTCTCAGCTCCTGGCACAACAGTGGACACAGGAGACTAAAAAATACATGCGAATGAGTCATTGAGAAGACGGTGTCTGGTGCAGACCCTTAGTAGCCTGCCTGCAGTAAGCACAGCAGGACATGGAGAAACGAACAGTAAATAGAGATTTGATATTTCCATAGAGGTTATTTTCAAATTTGTAGAACTGTCATGGTAAAATGACAAGGGAGATGTTTACAAATCATTGACTTCTTAATAATTATTTATGTCCTTTTAAAGCCTCAATAGTTTTCCAATTTCAGCCAACAGGGGTCTACCAATTCTTAAATTACTCTCCTGTGGTGACAATATCACATTACTTCTCAATCCAATGAACAAGATTATTGTTCCCTCTTTATTTCAGAGTAATTTAAATTCTTGAGAAATTACTTGAGATATTTAACTTTCTCGTCATGCTGAAAACCCATGTCTTGTTTTCCTGACTATGTTTCGTGGACTAGTTTAAGGAAGGAATCGTAAAAAACAAACAAACAAAAAATGAAAACAACAAAACAGAGATTTATACATATGCAATTTCACAAAATTTAGCATTGCATAAAAATATAAATATGAAGCTGTTCCCCACTATTTGGCTGACTTCAGACTAGTTAACACACCAAAAAAATCATCGGTTAAGGATTTAGAACCCCTTGGATGAAAATTTATTATTGTCTAATATAATACGTGACTTGATTGATGATATCAATGTCCTCTTCTTTTTCTATACATGATTCTTCATTGACCCATTTTGAAGGCAGTGGAAATTACTTCTGCATAAAAATAGGCAATTTGAGGAGCGTAAGGTAGGTCACCCTGCCCACTACCCCTTGTCATTCTGTTGGCCCTTGCAAGTGGTCTCTGGCTGTTCATTGGCCTTTCCCACCCCCTCCGACACCTGAATGGTGATATCTGATTGGTGCATTCAGGGCATGGGTGTAGGTACGAGGGAGGAAGTGGAGGAAATAGTGTACCCAACACACACACGCCGACCCTGATTATACATCTTCTTAAACTGCTGCTGCCTAAAATAATGTGCTTATCCCTGTATATAGTGAGTCCGATGAGCCCCGTGGGCATTGGCTACTGTTTTACTTCTCATCCTCAATTAGAACCATGAAGACCAAAGTGGTGGTTACAAAGTCCACAAAGGTGATCCGACAAAACATGAAAGTCAGAGAAAGAAAACCCAGATTAAGGTGTTATTCTAGAAAGATAAAGGAGCTGCTCCTTCCATGGTAGGAGTCCAATGTAGCCAACTTGTCACACAGTAGCTGGCTGGGCCTTGGTACCCAAGACCCGTGAGGGCTCAGGTATGTGTGTCTAGCTGCTAAGCAATGGAGAGTCCAAGGTGAAGGGAGGCCATGCCACCCTCTTAATGCCACTATGGCCACTGAAGAAAAAGTGGTTCTGGATAGCTGACAAGTTTGCTCTTTGGCCTGGCTGGGGCTGGCCTGGAGTTGCTGGGCAAACAATAGACCACTTTTCCGAGGACAGATCAGGAGCAAGTGTTAGTAATACCTGATTCTTTGTTAAGTTTCAACATATGAATTTGGAGGGGGAGACACAAACAGTCAGTGTATAGCAGCGATCCAATTCATTCTTGTGCTTTTCCCCCTTCTATATCTACTATAACCTACAGCTACATTATTATCACCGATCTTAGAATGATGTTTCTCAGATTAAATCTTTCATTATTATATTTCTTCTACCACATTTAGTAACTCATTAAATTAAACTGGTGTGGCTTATAAATACTTCTAGCAACAACATTTGAAATTAGAAGTGATATTATCCAGAATGTCCAGGGACCTATTAATTGTAATTTTACTATAGCCAGGAACACTGCATGTCCCTTCAACGGAGTGACCTGAGAGAGCACAAGATTCGGAATGAGCCAGCCCCTGGTGCTGAGTCTCAGCAAATCCCTGAGACTCATAGTCCATCCTATACAATGACGCTGTTGCCACCGCAACACAAGAAGGTGTGATGTGAATGACATGCTACATGGAAAGGTACTTTGAAGAGGGAGAAGCTTCATATCAATATTGGTTATTACTTAAAAGATCTTGGAACTTTGAAACGAAATGTTCTAAGGTTTAGATTCTTCATATAGTCCAATGTCATGGCAATCACCTTGATTTGCGTGCAGTGGGGAGGATTCTGAAACTGCCATCAACAGCAGGAACGAACAAACTGAAAAAAAAGTGATAAATTGTGCTTTCAAGGGTATGTGTTTACCTTATTAAATCTCTTTGCAGCAAAGCTTTTAAGACATGAAGACATTTGGAGAACCTGGTTAGGCAGAATGAAATAAAAGATGAATGCACTTCAAACACATCTGGGAAATGTCAACATGATTCAGTTACTAAGAGCTTGTAATTCAAGCTAAATTTATTATTTTATTTTATGTTTTTAAAAATCAGTTTGATGAAAAGAAAATTTTAGATGATATTTGTCATTTTACTAATTATTCATCTCAAATATGACTTTAACTAGGATATACAGCTTAATAAAAAAAGTTCAGTAAAGACTCTAAACATGAAATCAGGTATGACAAATCACCTGGCCAGTCTTACTGCAATAGAAAAACTCCAGCCCTATCTGAGGTTCCAGAAACTTTGGCTGCGTGGTCACTGCATTTTAACCATTCCATAGAGTCAAGCAGACCAGAAGGTAAAAAAGGACTGTCTTGGCACAGAGGCCTCAAATGGAACTGGAATAAACTGTCTAACTCTGAGACAGACCCTGAGCAATGGCTCTGACAGATTCCCATGCTGCTAGTTTATGCCTCTCAGACTTGTTAGCAAGACTTCTACTACTAGTATCACTACTAATAAATTCCATTAATAATGTAATGTAATGCAATGCAATATATACTGATATGCCTATTTAATTATAAGAATATGTTCAGTGTTATTCTAAGTATGAATTATTCCATTGTATTCTTACATGCATCAATGCTATTATCATTCCCATTTTAAAGATGAAAAAAAATGATATACAGAGGTTGAAGAACTTGCCCAAAATCTGAACCAAATCAGTCTAACTCCAGTGTCCCCTTTCTCATCAAACAGCACACTTGTTGCCTCTCCCATGGTGTGGCCCTGCAAGATGGCTCTGAGTTTTTTCACAGGGCTTTCTCAGCCTTCACTTTATTACTCTTCTGCCTCTGGCTGCATTTTAGAAGTCTGCCCTCCCCGCCCCATGGCTACCCTCCAGTAAAGAGTGGGTAAATCACTTGGCTGTGGTGTTGGAAAGAAGAGATGATCCTGGGAGAGGTGGTCCATGTACTTTGAATTGGTTTCCAGAAGGAAGAGTGAATTTTATCTGATCCATCTGTATTTTATTACCTTGTTATAATAAAGGCATCCTTTTGGGTGGCTGCCTTGGTTAGGTAGTGTGGTGGGCTAAATAAAAGCCCCCAAGATGTCTATACCTAATTCCTGAACTTGTGAATATGTTACCTCAAATGGCAAAAACGACTGCACAGAACTGATTAAATCAAGGATTTTAAATAAGGTTCCTGGGTTATCTGGGTGGGTGCAGTATAATCATAAGGGTCCTCATAAGTGAAAAAGAGAGGCAAGAGAGAAGGTCAGAGTCAGAGAGAGATTTGAAGATGCTACTTGGCTGGCTTTGAAGATGGAGGAAGCCATGAGCCAAGGAATGCAAGTGGCTTCTAGAAGCTGGAAAAGACAAGGCATTGGATTCTCCCCTAGAGCCTCTAGAAGGCAAACAAACCTTCCAACATCTTGACATTAGCCTGGTAAGACCCTTTTCAGGTAATGATTGGAGATTAGGAAATAAAAACTCTGCCAAATATTTATATGCTCAAGGGTGGTTTGCCTAATAGAGGAAATTCTATTTATTTTCTTCTCCTCACATTCTCTCCCAGCATTTTCCCTCAGATTCTATCCAAACTGACCTAACAAGATTCTTGCTGAAGTCTGACCAGGGTGATCAGACATCAAAAGGGTATGGTGGAGGGGGTGAGGAATTCAGTCCTATATCAGGAGTGATCAAATACCAAGAATGGAGAATTCTGGCTAAACTGACTTATCATAATTCTTGCTAAAATTGGACAATGCATAAAGGAACAGGGAAGTCCAAAAGTCAGGCCTAGACGAAAAAGAGTTCAGCATGTTTTCTGATAAGGCAGCCTGAGTAGGGTCTGGTTGATGAGAGAATCTGTGTCAATAGAATCACAATATGTGGTCATTTGTGACTGTCTTCTTTCACTAAGCATAAGGTTCATCCACGCTGCAGCATGTTGACAATTCATTTTTGTCACTGAATAATATTCCATTGTATGGACTCAAAGTTTTACTGTATCAAATTTTTACTTTTTTTCTTTTTTATCACAACTTCCTCTACCAGATGTTGAGGAATGAGCCTTTTGGTTTTGCCAAAAGACAATAAAAGGCACACTTGAGTGTGGATAGTAAAGACAAATCATCATGCGCCGGGACTTGGTTTGAGAGCTCATCTAACCCTCACAGCCAGCCCTTGAGGTATTATCATTTTTATACGTGAAAAAAAAACGAGGTACATTTGGAACCAAGGGACTCACCCAACATCCTACACGGGGGAAGTGGGGCTGAACTCAAACCAGGCCCAGACGTTGGACGCTGAAGCCTCACCGAGGACAAGTTACTGAATGAACGGCACAGCGACATGTAAATGGGCTGCGTACCCGCGAGACTCTAGTCGGAGACGAAAGGCTTCCAGGACCACGCAAGGTCCCAGCCACCCAAGGGCCGAGAGAGCGCATCGGAACCAACAGCGCGACCCCAGCCTCAGGCGCCGGAGAAGACACATTTGCGGAGGACTTCCGGGGCAGGGTCTGGCGGGAGCGGAAGAGCCCGGGTGGCTGCGCGGCCACGAGCGAGGTCGGGCCGGGCAGCGGGGCAATCGCCGCTCCAGGTTGGGATCTGGGGGTACCCAGCGTCAGCAGGAAGGAAGACGCGCGCTGGGACGGCGGAGGGCTCTCGGCCGGAACCCCCGGCCGCGCGGCCATGAACCTGGAGCGGCTGCGGAAGCGCGTTCGGCAGTACCTGGACCAGGTGGGCAACCCGACCCGGGGAGCGCGAGCCACAGGATTCGCGAGTTACCCCTTTGCCCGTAAGGATAACTGTCATCAGGGTCTTGGTGGTGCATGGCCCGTCTGAGCCTGGGCTTTTGTTCCAGGGTAAAGGCCCTGAAGGGCGGGATCCAGTCCCCCAGCCCTCTCTGCAGCCGGGAGGAGCACTGAAAATGAAAGCCACTTAAGACAGTGTCAGCCTTAAACGTGCTCAATGTCCAGCTCTGCAGTCAGCCTAACTCCTAGGCACCCAGTAAGTGCTCAATACAGACTTAGTGCTAAGTGAAAGAAAGTTGAAGGATTATTTTAAGAGGAAAGTTGCAGGGTGGTCTTTGAATTTAGCTAGCCAATAGAAAATTTTCAAGTTTTCATTCTTATTTGGCCGAATTTAAGCGAGTAAAGATACAAACAAGCCTGTTGTCTCAAATCAGTACTTTAAAAAATTCATATTAACTACATCTGCGTTCCCTGCAGTACCCTTCAGCAAATAGTTTAAGGAAAGAAGTGTCTACAGAATCAGATCAGTTTAAGCTATGATGTCACTTAATTTTAGTAAAATATATGCTCTCCCAGTAAATAGAAAACCAAGAAAGGGAGTTAAAAACATGTTCAATGTTCAAAATTTGATGTGAAATCATGCTGCCAAATATTTGCAGTGCATTGGAGAGCTGTACTTTGGTTTACCGTGAATGAGTTGAATTGAGCAAATGCTTCTTGAGCACTTTTTCTTTGGCACTGGGGATGCAGTGAAGAATGAAGCTTGGTTTCCACCCTGAGGACACTTAACATTGAGCAGATTTGTCCATCCCATAAGCATTCCTCCTCCCAGACTAAGTGGCAGCTGAATTCCTTGTCTGCATTCAGGAGGACTGAGGCAAAGATAGAAAAATCGAGGCAAAGATAGAACCATTGCTAATGATTAGATATTGCAAAATAATCTTTTGAATTATCTACTTTTTAAAATACCTGCCAATACATTTTTTTTCTCATTTTAAAACTTTATATTTCTCATCCCTTATCCCACTTCCCTTTAGCAACCATCATCTTGTTCTCTGTGGGTCTGTTTCTGTTTTGTCCATTCATTTGCTTTTTTAGATTTCATTTATAAGTGAAATCATACAATATTTGTCTTTCTCTGACTACTTCACTTAGCATCATATCCTCTAGGTCCATCCATATCTTTATGCATTCATTTAGTGATAGACACCTAGGTTGCTTCTGTATCTTGGCTATTATAAGTAATGCAATGGACATAGGAGTGCATGTATCTTTTCAAAGTAGTATTTTGTTTTGTTTTGTTTTAGTAAATACCCAGAAGTGGAATTGCTGAGTCGAATGGCAGTTCTATTTTTAATTTTTATGAGGACTCTCCATACTTTTTTCTGTAGAGGCTACATCCGTTTACAATCCCAACAGTGTATGAGGGGTGCCTTCTCTACATCCTCACCTGCACTTGTTGTTTATTGATTTTTTTGATGATGGACATTCTGACAGATGTGAGATGATCTCTCATTGTTGTTTTAATTTGCGTTTCCCTGATGATTAATGGTATTGAGCATCTTTTCATATGTTTATTGGGCATCTGTATTGTCCTCTTGGGAGGAACGTCTATTCAAGTCCTCTGCCCATTT
This sequence comes from Pteropus vampyrus, assembly GCF_000151845.1. Lineage (NCBI taxonomy): Eukaryota > Metazoa > Chordata > Mammalia > Chiroptera > Pteropodidae > Pteropus > Pteropus vampyrus. The sequence goes on from NW_011889144.1 coordinate 1,863,970, forward strand.
TTTAATTGAATTGTTTGTGTAAATTCTGTGAGTTCCTTATATTTTTTGGATATTAACCTTTATTGGATGTATCATTTGTGACTGTCTTCTCCCATTCAGTAAGTCATCTTTTTATTTTGTTAATAGTTTCTGTCACTGTACAAAAACTTTTTAGTTTGATATACTCCTATTTATTTTTCCTTTTGTTGCCGTTGCCTGAGACAAACCCAAAAAGATATTGCTAAGACTGATGTTGGAGGAATGTCAGCTATTCAACATGGAGGAGGAGATCGATGTGCTGGAATTGATGTTCCAGAAAGCTGACTGATCTGGATTATATTCAGTACAGGCTGGAATATGAAATCAAGGCTAATTATCTTGATTCAGCAGGCGAGAAAAATCCAGTTACACTCTTAAAGGAATTGTCAACAATAAAGCCTCAACATTAAACTTTGCATGCACATTTTAAACCAATTGCTGTCGAGCAGAAAGAGACCCAGCCACATTTGTGCTACTTTCGATTAAGTCTGTGACCATGATACAAGAACTACAAAAGCAAACCACTGACTGAAGAAGAGAAAACTGCAGCACAGCAATTAAAAACTCACGTGTTAGACTTATGAAGTAGTGGACTTGCAAAAGGGATCTCTAATGGAGAAGAGATCAATTTCAGAGAGATTTAGGAAGATGTCTTGTTAGCACTTGATGACTAGAGGTGTGGGGTGTGGTGAAGGAGGAAATTTGGCCTGGGTTACTAGTGATGCCTTTTATAAGCAAAGGGAATATAAGAAGAAGGGCAGATAAATGAATACGTTTTAGTCAAAAGAATGGAATGGGAGTAAAGGGATTTAAAATATATGTGCACACACACTTAGTCTTGTAATTTGAGCCAAAGAAATCTCAACACTTTTTATCATCTGTTTTTGTATAATGGGGATAACATAGATATCCTGGCCTGTTGTAAAGAATGTTCATGTACTATGTCAGTCAAATGTGAGTAAGGATGCTTTGGAAATTAAAGGATAAAAAAAAAAGTGATGTCAAAGAGTTTTCTTCTAGGAGTTTTAAGGTTTCAGGTCTTACATTTAAATCTTTAATCCATTTTGACTTTATTTTTGTATATGGTGTAAGAAAGTGGTCCAATTTCATTTTTTTACATGTATCTGTTCAGTTTTCTTAGCACCACTTATTGAAGAGACCATCTTTACCTTATTGTATATCCTTGTCTCTTTTGTTATTGATTAATTGACCATTTAAGCAAGGATTTATTTCTGGGCTCTCTATTCTATTCCATTGATTTGTGTATCTGTTTTTATGCCTGCTGGTACACTTTGCAGTGTTTAAGTTTAAAAAAAATAACTACCTTCTTGAACTATTCTACTAAAGATCTTAAAATAGTGTTTTATATTATACCGTTGAAATGAAACTCACCTAGCTAGATATGAGATCTTGTATTGAGATGTTGACTTACTATATAGCATTCTAATAATTAAATATCTGTTTAAAACTTGAAGTAACAGAGCAGTTACCACCTTTTTTTTTTTTTTTTTAATACAGCAACAATATCAGAGTGCTCTATTTTGGGCAGATAAAGTAGCTTCGCTTTCTCATGGTAGGTGACAAATTCTATTTTTTTTTTTCTGATTTCTCCTTTCTATTTTGCCTTGTACCTCTGATCATTTATGTAATTGTTCCCTCCAGAGGAACCCCAGGACATTTATTGGTTGGCTCAGTGTCTTTACCTGACAGCACAATATCATAGAGCAGCTCATGCACTTCGGTCACGAAAACTGGACAAAGTAAGTGATTGTATGAACTTTAAAACGTTTCAAAGCTTTTCAAAAATGTCATTACATTAGTATTTTAGGTGTGTGTTTTATTTATGTCAAAATTATTTAAAAGGATTAAATTTTTCTTACTGAATGTAAAGAGAAAAAATTTTTATTCCTAATCTCAGCCTCGATGTCCCCTGTCCCCAGTCATTTAGTTTTGAAAGTTCTGTTTTCTAAATAGCTCTTAAATTACAGATATTTCTTTTCATCTCATTACCTCTAATACATTTTAAACCGTTAATTTGTCTGTTTTGTTTTTACCTCTCTTATTGTCTCTTTTCTCCATAACATCCCTCTCACCTTCCCTGTCTCCATTTCACCTTTTAAACTATCACAGGGGAGGTCTTTCTAAAACACAGATTTGATTATATCACTCATAGAATCACTCAGTAATTTTTCATTACCTACAGGGTAGAATCAGATGCATTAATAGACACCTAGAGTCCTTTATGATTTCTCACCAGTCTACTGCTCATCTCCTGCCATGAATACATGTAACATGTACTCCAGTTATGCTGACTACTTGTACTTCTTAGACATCTGGTGATTATTCTGATTCAGTGCCAGGAGTGCTGACCAACTCCTCACTCATCCTTTCCCCTGTAGATATTTTCTTCAAGTGGCTAGTACTTTTTTCTTCAAGTAGAGTCGGCATTCAGAATTTTTTAATATAGGTTTTAGGTGTACAGCATAGTGGTTAGACATTTATATAATTTACAAAGCGATCTCCTTGATTAGTTTATTACCCACCTGGCACTGTACATCAATATCACAATATTATTGACTATATTCCTTATGCTGTACTTCACATCCACATGACTATTTCTCAACTACCAATTTGTACTTCTTAATCTCTTACCTTTTTCACTCAGTCCCCCAAGCCCTCTCCCACCTGGCTATCATAAGTTTAGTGTCTAGTACTTTTTATGCCCTTCTTTCATAGTCTGAAAGAAACTATGTGCTGTGTTTGTCTCCCGTGCTATAACCTCCTGGAGGGCAGGTCCTTACTCCTTTTTGAATCCTCGGTGCCTAGTAAACAGTAGGTTTATGGTAAATATGGGTTGAAAAGACTGGATTTCTTTTCTCTGCAAGAGTAAAAGGAGATATGACAATCGCTTTCTTCATTTTGTCCTTATAGTTTTCTTTCAGAGTGAAGATGCACATTGTCTTGACCACTTTTTAAATAGATTTATTTCTTTTCTAGTTGTATGAATCATGTCGCTACCTTGCAGCTAGATGCCATGTAAGTATGCTCTGTTTCATTTTTATTTGGTAAAAGTTTAGTATGAATGTTATACATCCCTCACATATGTTTGAGAATTCTAATGATGGAGCTTGGCAAATTAGTATCTTATGAGAAAATTTTTTTTTTGATATTATTTGCTATAAAATATTGATCCTCCATTTACTAAAAGCTGACATGCATGAAGAAAATTCTACTTCAGACATTTTAAATTTCAGTAATGAGTAGATATAATATTCAAAATCTACAGTATTTCTGTGTATGTCTAGTGTAAGAGGTAATGGCTAATGAATGGTATTTCTGTTTTCTACATAGTATGCAGCAAAAGAGCATCAGCAGGCTCTTGATATTCTTGATATGGAGGAGCCTATCAACAAAAGATTGTTTGAGAAATACTTGAAGGATGAAAGTGGCTTGAAAGACCCCTCCAATGACTGGGAAATGTCACAGTCCTCAGTAAGTAATAATATAATAAGCATGCTTCAGTAAAATCAGTAAGAATTAGCCACTTGACATGGCAAACATAAATCATTTTGTTTTACTTGAGTATAATCATGTTAAAACAGTTTGGTTGCCACCTTATTTAATTTGCCGCCAAAACCAAAATGATTCTGAGACCATTCTGAGCCATCAATCAGAAGCTGTAATTATGTCCTTAGGTGCTTGAATCTGAAATAGACTAGCTTGAGATCTTCCTTCTCATATTTGATTCCTTATCTACACCCCACAGGTAGAATCATCTTTACCCTTCTTCCTGTATTTCAATAGTGTTTGTACCTACTCCTAAGAAACCTTGTTTCCCTTGGATTGTTTCTTTCCAAGGAGTGGTTCGGTGTTACTGTTTATGATATTTTGTACATTTCAGTTTGTGTATTTCATATCTGCATCGAATTGCAAATTTCTTACAGAGATTATATAATAATAAATGATATCCACAATCAGGTTACTAATCTGGACTGTTATTCTTCTTTTTTAACAGCTTTCTTGAGCTATTATTCACATGCCATGCAATTCATTCATTTAAAGTGTAACATGGTTGGCTTTTAGTATATTCACTGAGCCGTACAACCCTCACTACAATCAATTTCAGAACATTGTTGTTATTTTAGAAAGAAACCCTGTACTGTGTAGCTTTCACCCATCAATTCCCAGTTATTCTTTATAACATATTTATAACGGAACTTGGTTAATATATTTTTCACTTAAAAAAAGTAGAGATACTATACATTTTTAGGTATTTTCTTTTGATGTTTTTGTTTTTTGGACTTTGCTAATTTATGTGCTAAGAAGTGCACATTCATTTTTCTGCTAAGAAATTTATTTATGATGAATAATGGTATTATTATTATTTTTGGACTTCTTATCCATTAATTTATCTGCTAAAAAATACATGATTTGTTTGTGGTTAATTATTCTTTATTTTATGAAATTTTTTTATAACTAATAGGATAGTACATAGGTCCAGGATTCTCTCATAATGTCCTCCAATATTTTTTAAATTGTGATTTTATAATAAATCTTCGTATCCCTTTACCAATTTATCTACCCATCTTCGATCATCTTTAAGCTCAGTTATGTGTTTCTTGAGATTTAGAGTCTGATCAGACAAATTTTTACATCTTTTTATTAAAGATAGTGGTGAGGTGCCCACTGTGTGAACAGTTTCTCATGCATTAGCTCTGTAGAGAGTATCACCTCAACTCCTCACAGAGCCCTGTAACTTGAATGAGGAAGGAAACAAGCCAAGAGAGGTTACATCACTTGTCCAAGGCCACTATAATTGTCAGAGCTGGGATTTAATTCAAGTCTGTCCAATTCCAGAAAGCCATGCTCCTAACCATTATTCTACATTGCTACATTATTCTACATTAGAAAATTGCTGCCAATTTTCTAATATTTACTAAGATCCTTTCATTGCGATCTACCTATTGAACTGTATTAAAGTTTGATTTAATATAATGTATGCTGTTTGCCATTGCTAAATCCTTACCATATTTGAGACAGAACGAGTAATGAACAAAGCAATGACATGTACACCAGTTATAAAGATTTGTTGAAGTGAGGAGAACCTAAGGAAGATAGATTAGAGAAGTTTTATTTGCTTTCATGTTTCTATTAGTTTATACTATGTCTGACAGTTGGGATGGAACAAATCCTTTTAGATGTAAAAAATAGTCTCAGCCTTTGGGTAATATATAATTTTTGATCAAAAATTAACTTTAAAAGTATTGACTTAGTATGTGGCTCGTGTTTTTCCAACAGATAAAGAGTTCTATTTGTCTTTTACGTGGGAAAATCTATGACGCTCTAGATAACCGAACCCTAGCTACCTACAGCTATAAAGAAGCTTTGAAGCTCGATGTCTACTGTTTTGAAGCATTTGATCTTTTGACATCACATCACATGTTGACAGCCCAAGAAGGTTTGGATGCTCAGGTGTTTTTATGTTTAACACAATTGATGTTGTTTGGGTTGTTTTATTTTTCTCTAAAGTCTATAGAATCAACAGCAGGCCACGTACAGGTTTAAATAGACCTATTCACTTCCTTAATGTCTTCAAACATGAAGCACATTGCAGAATACAATATCGTGCAGTGCCTCTTATAGTTAGAATCTTTAGGGATTGTGATGCGATGAGGCCATATTTTTGAGAAGTGATTTGAGGTAATATAAACCAAGATTTCTGATTCAGTGATTCTCAACCCGGCTGCTTTTGAAATCCGCGAGGAACTTTAAAAACATTAGTGTGCAGGTCCCATCTCCAGGCCAGTTGAATCAGAATCTCTGGTGGGGAGGTCCTGGCATCAGAGGGTTTAAAGTTCCCAGATGATTCTAAGGTACGACGGGGGCTGAGAACCATTGACCTAGTGCATTGGCAGCAATGTGAGATGGATAAACAAGAGAAACAGAAAACGGGGATATTGCATTAATAGGATTCAAACATTTTAGCCTAGTGCATTGGTTCTCAAACAGGGTGATTTTGCCCCTTAGGGGACATTAAGCAATATCTGGAGACATTTTTGATTGTCACAACTTGGGTATGGTGAGGCAGGGTAGGGAGGTTGCTACTTGTTGCTAGTGGATAGAGGCCAGAGATCCTGCTAAACACCCTGCAGTGCATAGGACAGCCAACACAACAGAATAATCTTACACAAAGTGTCAGTATTGCTGAGACTGGGAAACTGGCCTTGTGGTCCATCAATTTGGTGATGACCAAAATTCGCCTGGAAGGTTTTGTGGCACAGCCCTCCAGTTGGTTCTCATCACCTGGGTCTGGAAGCACTAAGTTTTCTCTAGCACATTTTGATCATGTTATTCTCTCTTTTGAGTTTGATTTACTTAGACCAAGAACTAAATGTAAAAGGATATTTTTCATTGCTGACTTTTTTCCCCTATAAATATTGTGAGGACATTTTTTTCCCTCAATGTTTTTAAGAAAAAGAACTTCTTGAATCACTACCTCTTAGCAAGCTCTGTACTGAAGAACAAGAATTGCTACGTTTTCTATTTGAGAACAAATTAAAAAAGGTAAGTAAAAGCATAAAGTTAGTATTTGCTTTCTGTAAATATCTTATTTCATTCAGTTTGGCCTTTATTCTTTTACTAGTTAAATTTTTAAAAATTAATTTTTATTAATTTAGCATATTTGCAAGAATAGACTTAGATTAGTTAAAATATATGATGTGATTCCTTAAAAAATTTCCAAAAATACCTGTCTTCCTCCAAGGGACTCTTTTTACTGAAAGATTGAACTGTCAGGTAAATGTAATGATATTACATGAAAATGAAGATTTTCTTTTGCTTCCTGAACTTCTACTTTGTAAAATACCTCCTGTCATGGAATTCTGATATGAAATTGGGAAGAGAGTTAAATTTCTTGAGAGGAGAATGGATGAGTCTTGAAATTAAAAAAGTTTCCAGAAACTCACACACATCTTTGTGTGAATTCTTTAAATATTTGGGTCAATTTGAGTCTGCCTTTTGATTTGGTATTGCTCATTGAATTTGTTTACCTTTCTGTTTCAGTATAATAAACCTAGTGAAACTGTCTTACCGGAGTCTGTAGATGGTTTGCAAGAAAATCTGGATGTGGTAGTGTCTTTAGCTGAAAGACATTATTATAACTGTGATTTTAAAATGTGCTACAAGCTTACATCTGTGTAAGTATGCTCACTCATTTTTGTGTAGGAACGTAAAATTCAGTCCATTTCACCTAAGAAATTCATGGGACGTGCTTTCTGAGTAATTTTGAACTAATTGATGATAATTTAAGTTGCCTTTACCATTTTGCAGAGTACCAAAGGGGCGCTATCTTAAGAGAGCATATACAGACACAGGCTAATGCACATTTGTAGGGTTATTCCATTAACTTGAGAGTATACATGTTCCTCATTTGAGTCTTTGATAATCTGCAAGTTTGAAAATACTATTCTGGCACATGGTTTTATAAAATCTCTTTGTTGTTAAAGTAGAGACGAATAAAATCTTGTAGCTGTTGGGTACTTAGGCTCACTAACTAGCCATGCCATCTCCCCATACCAGTTTTCCAGTGTACATAGCTCACACTTGTCCTTTAGCTAAATTACATGTACTATTTTTAACAAATCTTTGGGGTTGCTTAAATCCTTGAATTCAAAAAAATTTTAATTGACAAATATTTGTGATCTATTTTATATTTTACATTGTTTTTGATCCTTCTAAACAATTGGACTACTTATCTGTGACAGTTCCATTGATATAAAGTAAATGTGTATGTTGTTTATTTTTATTCCTTCTGAATAAATCAGAATTTTCCCTTTCTTTTATAACCTAATTATTACCTTAATTACCTAATTATTACCTAATTATTACCTGAAGATAATGGAGTTAAAGTATTATAAGCCACAATATTGTATATAATGCTGTAATGACTAAATAAATCCTTCTAAATAAATCAGAATTTTCCCTTTCTTTTATAACCTAATTATTACCTTAATTACCTAATTATTACCTAATTATTACCTGAAGATAATGGAGTTAAAGTATTATAAGCCACAATATTGTATATAATGCTGTAATGACTACTTAAACATAATTAATTATAATGAGCTCTGTTATATACTGTTTCCGGGGTATTAATGTGTTGCTTTAACTTTCAGAGTAATGGAAAAAGATCCTTTTCATGCAAATTGTTTACCTGTACATATAGGGACACTTGTGGAGCTGAATAAAGCAAATGGTAAGAATTTTTAAAAATTAAAACAATAATTTTTAAGACAAATTTTTCTGTAACTCTCGAAATTTTGTCTCACAAATCCTGGATAATTGGGATTGCAAGTAATGGCATAATGGAGTTCTACAGTAAAAGTAAAAACTATGGGAAGAAATGCTTATCAAAGTGGCCAATAGTCTATCCTGTTACCCCAACAGAATACTATTTCTGTATCCCTGCTTCCTGCTTCCCTTTCTCCAATGTAATTTGTGGTTTGTGATGGGTGGAAATTTTGCTTTCTCTCTCTCTCTCTCTTTTTTTTTTTTTTTTTTTGTAAAATCAGTAAGCAGAATGATATGGTAAGAGTCAGAATTGTTTAGAAGTTGGAAGATGGTAGTTTTTTTGCTTATGTTTCCCATATTTTAACATTTTGGAAATATTTAATTGTGTTTGGACTGTAATTGCCCTTAAATCTTTTAAACCGACTAATGAACTCTGTCAAAAGGAAAAAATGCCAGCCACTCCAACTCCAAACCCCAGCTGCTCAAAGTATGGTCTGTGACCAACAGCATCATGCCTCCTGGCAGCTTGTTGGCAATACAGACACTCTGGTTGCCCTGGTCTAATGAATTTAAGTCTGCATGTAGGAAAAGTCTTTGTGACATGCTAGGTCTCACTCATTACTCAAGAGGAAATCATCTTGCTGATTTGATAAACTTGAGAGTTCGGTTAACCAAACTGATTTTGGGGGGTTAAGATGGTCCATGATAGGCCCATGGAGTGAGAGACATGGGTTTTTTAAGATAGGTGAGGTGCTTTGAAATAATCTCTTAAGCACCATAAAGTGCTTTATCATGTGTTATTCATCCAATTTTCCAGTCACTCAGTAAGTGCTCATTGCCCACTTATGGGTCTGGCATCTGGTAAGGAGTTGGGAGGGTGAGGTTTGAATGAAACAGCCATAGTATCTGCCCCCTGGAGTTTCTGTATTTCATTTGGTAAATGAATTTTGTATCTAGAAAGAAAGAAAAGCATGAAATAATTGTCAAAACAAAATTTATGTGATTGCAAAGAGTTGTAACTAGGGGAAAATCATATCTTAAAATTCATTTGCAGTGTATAATTTTATTCTCTTTTTCTTTTCCCTTAATGTAGAACTTTTCTATCTTTCTCATAAATTGGTGGATTTATATCCTAGTAATCCTGTAAGTAAACATAAACTTTTTTATAGTGCTTTTTCTTACTTGAACTTAAAATGCTTTACTAGTATTTAGACAGTAGCCCATATTTAAGTTTAAGCAAATATGTTTATTTTAAGGTCTTATTTTAAGGAACAGAATTTCCTAGTGCTTATGATAACTAGAAGTAGCATTAACTTTCTCAATCTATGAAGGTATTTTTTTCAGTCTAATGTAATATAACTTAAAACAAAAATCATCATTTTTTTCTGATTATAGAAATTGTATGTGCTCATTATTAAAAACAGAACATAAAGATAAATAAAAAATATTGAAAGTAAAAGTCACACTCTCACCTCTGATAAGCAATGCTAATAATTACTTGGTAATATTTACTTGGTAAGATAACATTAAATTGTGCACCCATTGAGTCATCGTGTCTTCCAAACTGCCACAGATCAGAACTAAGACCTAGAAATAGAAAATGGAATCAGGAACTGTGTCCTTAAAGACAAAAGTCAAGAATCAGGGTCTACGTCTGAGTAGAGAATCTGCATCCTAGATCAGCGTGAAAATATAGAGGCAAAACCAGTGCAGAAGAAGTCAGCTAGTGATGTAGAATCTGGTAGAACCAGGGTAGAGCCAGGGAAGACACACGTTACAGGCGGGAGGCTAGGACTCAGGCTGGATTTGCAATAGGACGTGTTTAGGAGCCTCATCTTGTGTTGAATGATGCAGCGACATGATTGAAGGCATCTTCAGGAATAGCTGTGGAGAATCTGTCCTCTTTTCATCCAGGACCCTTAGTAGATAGCCTGTCTCAGAGAAATTTCTAACTTGAACTAGAATATGGGGTGGAACATTTAGTCCATCCTCTGACCTAATTTGTTAGAGATTTCTAATTCAAAGTTCAGCATCTTTGGTCATGGTAAATTTTGAACTTTGTAGGTATCTTGGTTTGCAGTGGGATGCTATTATCTCATGGTTGGTCATAAGAATGAACATGCCAGAAGATATCTCAGGTATGAATTTATTATCTTCTTCCCTTTATGGTGAATCTATATGAAGAGATTTCTTGCTCATCTGCTTTAATACAATAAATATTACTTTAAAAGCTGTGTAAAAGAATAAATGTTTTCTTTGACAGATTCAGTTCAGTTGCCTCAGTTATGTACCTTGCTCTTTATAAGATGTCATGAGAGGAGACAGAAGTAATCAGTGGTGTAGATCTTGTCTTGAGGAGCTTATAATATATTTAAATTTTTATTTATAAATGAGAAGTATGAAACAATAGAGAACAGTAGAAAGTAGTTTGAAAGGTTCTGTTTTTTATTTACAGAGATACTATTAACCTTTCACTTTTAGGACTTTTGTTAATAGTGAAATTAAATAAAACTTTACATGACATTAGGGGTCATTAATTATGACTTTAAAACAGAATTTTTGGTATAGTAAACTACTGTGGTTTTAATTTAAGGAATTCCATGCAGCCCAATCAAACTACTTAACCAGTATTATTCAGTTCAAGTGCAGGAAAATGTTTACTATATGAAGAATTAATTACTAAAGATTTAAAATTTAATGATACTTGTGATTTCTTCCATGCAAACAAAAGCGCATGAACTTTGGGTACAGACTTGAAGCCAAATCCAAGTTCTGTCACTTACTAGTGGTAATTCCTTGGGAAAGTTAATGTTTCCATTTAATTTTCTCTAAAAATGGGATGTAATACTTGGATCCCAGGATTTTTAGTAAAATTGATAAGTTGACACGAAAGGATCCTGTACTGGGAAGAAAATAGGGAGAGTGCTCTGGCATTAAGCACTTTGGAAACCTTGCATGTGCTTTTTTCCTGGAGTAGGAAGATGATTTGTGTTGGAGTAGTGCTTTGAGCTATGCTGCTTTGATTTAGTCTGCTTTTTCAGTGATGGACTCCACATGAAACAGGGAACATTTGGGTGAAAAACTTAGAAAATAAAATGCTAGGAAGTATGGATTTCACCCTTTATATTTTCCATGTTTTGTAATATGTTCTCTTTGTTCCTTGTTGTGGGTCATCAGTGGGCCACTGATTGAAGACTGTTTATGACTATTTAAATAAACCATGTAGTCCAGTTCATGGAACCAGGGTGAATATCTTAGCACCATCTCTAGGGTCTCGCTTAATCTTTTGAGCCTCAATATACCTATATTTAAAATTTAACTAATTTATCTTTCAAGTTATAGGATTAGATATAATATATAAGGCATCTAACATGGTACCTGGCACAAAACAGGCCTTCATTAAATGACTGCTGCTACCACCATTTATCAACAAAGTTGCGAAATAAACCTCCTGGATTAAGTAATATTTATAAATTCTATGCAGAATGATAATGGGTTCAATAATAGTGCCTATAAGATTGTGGACCTCTCCTAATATTTCTTAAAATTTTGATTGTACTATTAAACATTAATTTCAAATAAATTAACACAAATCTTACATTAGTGTTTAATATGTTGACAGTTCAGCTCGTTGATTGATTTAATTTGAACATCCTCGAAGTCATCAGCTTACATAAAATTAACAGCTTAAGAATAAATATTATATTAATCGAAGGAAATCTCTTGTTTAGTAAAGCTACAACGCTTGAGAAGACCTACGGGCCTGCATGGATAGCATATGGGCATTCGTTTGCAGTTGAGAGTGAACATGACCAAGCAATGGCTGCCTACTTCACAGCAGCACAGCTGATGAAAGGGTATGACAGCAAATTTCTGGTTTTCTAGGGTATGGACCTGGGGAGAGGGAGCTGGGAGTAGGACAAGTTAAAACATCACAAAGTTTGCGGTCCTTACTGAGACTCAGCTGTTTTTCTAGAATAAGCACTCCTTAGATTGTTGTAAACTTTGGTTAACTTCCAAAGTTCTGAAAACATTTATTTTGATAATTTTTGGCAGTGTTCTTGTTGCTTTTATGGAGGAATGGATTTTTGGAGGTCCTTACTCTGCCATTTCGAAAGTACTTCCTCCAGGTAAATACTTTTAAAGGGTTCTTTGCGACCCTTCTGTAGAAGGTAGAATCTTGAATCATGATTCTAGATTAGAACCAAAGCACATACACCAGTCAGTCGGTATTTACTGATGTTCTTACATCCATCTTGAAAGAAAGATTATCTTTGAAGTGTATTTAATCACTGGTCTGACAGTGTGAATTAAAAAGTGATTAGTACTTTGTCCAGAGAACTGTCTCAGTATATGAAAATAGAATATACATGATGTAATTCAGAGGTCTGGTGTAGAACTGGTAATAACTGATATAATGGGAATCCACACAAGGATTTAGGTTAGAAAGTCAGAAGCAGCTTCATAAAGGGAAGTGAAACTTGAACACAGTTATGAAGGATAAATGGTTCTGAATCAATAAAAGAAGGAAGAAGACAGTCTAAGCTAGAGGCATAACGTTAGTGTGCATAGACCTGCTCTTCTGCTTTAGAAGATTTTTATTTTTGTTTTTTACTGTTTAATAATGAAAAATAAAGGTAAATGGGTTGCTGATAAATTTTAGAAGTGGCAACTGACGAGTCTAAAAGCCCATTCAACATTAAGTGAAATATTAGGAAAAAAGTAAATACTCTGTTTTGGGCCATGTTTATATTATTTTGCAGGCAGTATTTGAAGTCAATAGATTAATTTCTGCTGAATTATAAAGTTTTTGGTATTGAACATGTGAAATTTTTCAATATTTTTAGGTGTCATTTACCAATGCTGTATATTGGATTAGAATATGGATTGACCAATAACTCAAAATTGGCTGAAAGATTCTTTGGCCAAGCTCTAAGCATTGCACCAGAAGATCCTTTTGTAATGCATGAGGTTGGCGTGGTTGCATTTCAGAATGGAGAGTAAGTACTGAAAGGCCAAAAGCCCTTCTGTTTCCTTTTTATAACTAGAATAAAATCTCAATCACGAGAATTTTAACTGATCAGAATGACTGTTCAGTAGATTTTTATTTTTAAATGTGTGCTATTTTTGGAGAAGGTGGTGGACAGTGAAAAAGGAAATAGAAAGTGTTAGCTTGGCTTTCTTTAAAAATAAAAAACCCTGAGTTTTGTTCCCTTTGATGTGGGCTATCACAAGTCTTGTGTTCCAAGACTAGACAGTTGTTGCCAACTCTGTAAACTCACTGAACCCCATGAAATAGTTGGAGGCACTGCAGAATCCTCAGTCATCTGTCTCCTTGTTGATTAGGAGTTGGATTTATACATTTGAGAAAGATTTTCCACAATTTTGAAACAAAAATGTTTTCTGTTTAGTTACCGGTTAATTTGAAAATTAGACTAATAAGAAGGGCTCAATCTGAGTTTCCTGGTTAATTGAGGTGTTACTATAGCCTGAGATACTTATAGAATAAGTAATTCAGTGTCATACTCAAACAGAAAAATATCTACAGTCCTTTGCCCTAAATTATATATAAATTTAAAATAGTAAATTAGTACTGCTGTTGTGGTTTGTTGTGGCCTGTGTGCGTGTGTTCTAAAAATTGGGTTATTTATTATTTATAAAAGAAAGTTTGGAGCTTTTTAAAAAATAATGTAATAATTTAACATACAGTTAATTTATTTTTAACCCCAATGTCAATTAAGGTGCTTTCGCCTACACACACAACGTACATGTTCCCAGCTAAGGTCAAACAAGTGATATTCTGCCTTCTTATTTCTCCTCTCCTACTGTAAACAAGTGTTCTTTTTACAGTCTATTTTGTGCCACATTTTTGTGCTTCTAATTGATGATTTCATTATTTAAAATGATCCCCAAATGTAGTGTTGAAATGCTGTCTAGTGTTCTTAAGCACAGGAAGGCTGTGTTGTGCCTTGGAGAAAACACATTTGTTAGATAAGCTTTGTAAGGCATGAGGTACAGTGCCATTAGTTCAATGTTAATGAATCAACAATGTATGTTAAATTAGGCATCATTAAACAGGAGCTTATATAAAACCGATTATAAGTTGAACAGTTGATGAAAAAACATGACCGGATGTTTGTAGGAATTTAACCCTGTATTTCCACAGAGAGCAGTGGTTCAGTACTCACGAAAGCAATGTTCACAGTGACTTTATAGAACATACTTACCGAGAATGAGAATAATGACAATTGACTGTATCTGCTAAAATCTTGAACTCCTGTGATGTTAATAACATAAAATTAATCATTTATCGTCTGACTTAAAGTTGATTGTAATAAACTATAGAAATCTACCTCATTTCATTTTAGAATTACTAGAAAGATTTAAATTTTTCTTTATACTTCCTAATTTTGAATAACCTACAACCTTTTTTTCTTCTATTTTAGATGGAAAACAGCAGAAAAATGGTTTCTTGATGCTTTGGAAAAAATTAAAGCAATTGGGAATGAGGTATTTTATGTAATATCTGTAAATACACAACATTACAATCCTAAGTGTATTTACTATTGAATGAGGAAAATAATATAGACAAAAAAAATCTGTCTTGCCTAGAAGATAATAACCTAATGTTTATTATATAATAACCTAATATCATAACAAACGGCTTGTTAATGTTTGAATTGTTGGGCAATTAAGTGTTTTATTATATGGTACATAAGGAGTTTGTTTCTAATTGAGAGGACAGATGTTGGCTGCTTCTTAAGAGGCTCTTGTTTTAATATGTGGGGGTAATTAGAATATATTTGATGATAATTTAATACAGAGAATATGTGATGGTTAGTCGAAACTGGTGGGCACTGTAGCATCTAACAGAGTATGTCCTTCTCTAGAACCCAAAAGAACCTTATCTTCAATTAATGAATAAATATAGCAGCAGATCCCACTTTTGCAGAAATAGGGCTAGTTGTTATTGAAATTTAGATTTATTATTCCTCTTCCTTACCTATACTTAGTATACATTTAGACCTTACAGTATTTGAAATATTTAACAAAGTTCTATTAGACGGAAGAGGTACCCCATGACTTTGTGCTCATGAGTTAATTGTCCAGCTAGCATGGATGTGTATACATTGGTATTATTTTAAAATAACAGTTTTAGATATTGTAAACTTTTGTAGGTAAGGGATTTGCATGTTGCTACTCTTCTGGTTCCTGATTCTTTTTATATATACCTGTTTTGTTTTAATTTGTTCTGATTGTCACTTCCCAGTTTCATTCTGTTCCTGTTTGGGCATATCTGCCCACAGCTCACATCTTCTTTGGCTGTTAGTTCCTCTTTACTGAGAAGACATCGCTCACTTGGGCTCCCGGCCAGGTGGCAGTCCACCTGTCCCCATAGTCAGAGTTTTATTTACTTTGTGCCTCTTCTTTTTTGTTATGAACTTAAAAACACTGTATTTCTGTGTGTTTACACAGAAATACACACACACACACACACACACACACACACACACACAACACAGAGGTTCTTCCACAGCTCTGTCTTGGATAGTCTGGATAATACATGTGTTTTTGTTAATATACGGTTGCCACTTATCTATCACTTTGCCAGTTTTCAAAGAATTGAATGCCTTAGGACAGCTGTCCCCAACCTTTTTGGCCCCAGGGACCAGTGCTCCTATGAGAATCTAATGCCTGATGATCTGAGATGGAGCTGAGGCAGAGCTGAGGCGGAGCTGAGGCGGTGATGCTAGCACTGGGGAGTGGCTGCAAATACAGATGAAGCTTTGTTCCATTCACCCACCACTCACCTCCTGCTGTGCATGGCTGGTACCTGTCTGTGGCCCAGGGGTTAGGGTCCTCTGCCTTAGGACCTTGCTACTCAAACTAGACTAGTCGCATCAGGTTGTTAGAAGTGTGGAATCTCAGATCTGCTGAATTGAAATCTGCAGTCTTAGCAAGATCCCTAGGTGATTCCCATGCACAGAAAAGTTTGAGATGCACTGTCACAAATGACACTTAAAATTGAAATTGTATTCTTTGATGATCAGAGCACTTTGAGAATCTTACAAAAATTTAATGATTTTAAGTTCAAAAGCACAATAATATAAAACCATCAAAATGCCCATTAAAAAGTTATGTGAAGAGGGAAAAATATTGTTTGACTTTAGTTATCAACTGCAGCAAATGTCAAAATAGTCACAGGAAAAGTCATGCCTAAGAGTCATAAAGGAGTTGTTCTTATTCCCATGGGCTGTGCCTCCTAGAGCCAGACTCAGGAGAGTTACAGTGTGACTTAGGTCTGTTTATTCATTTAGTTGAGACTTATTTAAAGCATGTCGATTGTGTCATAATTTCTGAGTTAGGCATTGGGAGGCAATAGGGAATTGGTTTGATATTTCCTGCCCTCAAATTTATTGGGGAATGCAGATAAGTAAATTCGCAGTAATAATACAGTACATAGAAAGAGCTGTAATTGAGGAAATAAGGGAATCCACATAGAGGGGCAGTTAACCCATACTTGGGGTGGGTCAAGAAACCCTTTTGGATACAATGTTAGACATCTCAGTCCTAAAAGATGATCAGTGTTAACCAAGCAAAAGTGAGGAAAAGGGCATTTTAGGTATAGAGAACAATATGTGCAAAGTTGGAGCTAATTCAGTATGGCTTGAATTTCGAGTTCATAGAAAATATCAAGAAATGGGATAGGAAGGTTAAATGTGGATCATTAAGGGCCTTGAAGATGACGTTAGAGTTTGTGGGACAACAAAAGTTTAAGAAGAGCAGCATGGTCTGACTTGTCTGATTGGAGCCCAGACAAGACTTGTTAATAGGGGGCTGGAGTTATGCTGAGGAGGCTGATAAACAAGCCTTGGTGATTCCTGGAGCGGGCAGAGATGACATGGATGCCATGAACAGAGTGGCAAGGTAATCAGAAGGAAGTGAGGTTAGGAAGCTGGGATGGCAGGAGAGAGAGGATAAGAGTTTAGCACATGGCATATTGAATTTGAAGTGCTTGTGAGATTTCTAAGTGGAAATATTTAGTAGGTAGATGGAAAGCTCTGGGACAGATAAAAAATTTGAACTTCAGCATAGTTGGGCTCTTTGACAAAATGGCGCAAATAAAATAATAGCATCCTCAGAAAGTATCATCTAGTAAGAAAGAAAAATGAAAAAACCAACAAATGAAAAAAACTTGCTTAGTGTTGTGCAGGCACCAGGAGAAAGCCTGACTTGCATAGATATGTAAAATAATGCAGTGCAAGCAGGCCAAGCTGAAAAGTGACGTAGGTAAATCAAGGCTTTGATGTTGCTGTGTTTCAGGTAACTGTTGACAAATGGGAACCTCTGTTGAACAACTTGGGGCATGTCTGCAGAAAACTTAAGTAAGTGAAGTAGAGCATTTTCAGAAATACTCTTTGTGACAAGTTTACTTGATTTTGTGTAGCCTTTTCTATATTTTTATTTTATGAGAGCCTTTATCTTTCTTGCACTTGGCTGCTCAGGGATAACAAGCATAAAAATAATTGTTTTTATTATCCCTTGATATAATGTTATTTTAGTAACATATTGAGAATTATAATTTATTTTCTTATATTAAAATTTTTTAATATTAAAAATTAATTTAGAAGTATTAGGACAGTAGGATCTAATTAAAACCACGTCTATATTCTAACTCACTGTTTTCCTCTAGATACCAGTTTTATGGTATAATAAATAGATGACAGTTGAAAAATAGATTCTCTGGTTAAATAAGTTTGGGAAACTTTAGGTTACTCAAAATTTAACAGCTTTTTCTATTTTGTAATTTCTTGGAGTCTTTACTGCGCATTATGAACTATAGAATTTTCCAAACTTTATTGAGAGCAAAACCTTTTTTTCATACAAGATTTTACAGGGAGAGTATTCCAGAGAACTTTGGGAAATGCTGTTTCAAATAACTCCTTTGGGCCTTAAAGCAAAACTCTTGATTTTATCCACCCATGGTGTAGGCGATTTGACTTCACATAAAGAGGCCTTGTCATGTGATGGGGCACAGGCCCAAGAGTCAAGTGTTAGGTTCTAGTTCCAGTCTCCTGCCAAACATCAAAAGGAATACTAGCAATAGCTAATATTGCTGCAGGAGTACCCTCAGCCGGCTGAGTGAGCAAAGCAGGAAAATAAATTTCAAGGAGGTGTTGCAATACACAAAAGTGGATATGAAGGACCATTACTAGTCTCAGTTGTTGTTTTGATATAGGGAAATGTTAATGTTTTTACATAGATTGATATTCACCTTAAACTTAGGAATTTAGTACTGTACCCACTAATTGTTTTCTCTTTCTTCCCATTCTCCTCTCCACCCATTTCCTCTCATCTTCTCACAGAAAGTATGCTGAGGCATTGGATTATCACCGTCAGGCATTGGTGTTAATTCCTCAAAATGCATCCACCTATTCTGCCATAGGGTATATCCATAGTCTGATGGGCAACTTTGAAAATGCTGTGGACTATTTCCACACAGTACGTCTTTTGTTTTCTGTAACTTTAAATCTGGTTGACATTTAACATTTCTTTTTTAAAAAGATCTTTTCTAGGCAATGTTTTGTTACTTTACCGTTTTAAAATTCTTCAGGCAGCCTTGTATTATATTATTTTCTGTACAAATAAAAGCATTTCAATGTTGTGAATTAGAAACCAATGTGAGACTTGTATGTGAGATATGTAAAATAATGCAGTGCAAGCAGGCCAAGCTGAAAATGCGTGTGGTGATGTTTGTCAGCCCAGTCCTTATGTCTAGGTGGGAAATATAGAAATTTATGTTGCACAATGAGAGCCCTTTGGGAATTCCAGTCTTTCTATTTATGACGTAGAATTAATTTACTTAAGTCACTTTAATAAATGAAGAAAAACAATCTGCATTCATTACAAGAAAAGTCTCTTTTTAATCCATACTCTGTATTTTGTCAAATCTAAGCCACCATTAATAAGCAAGATGACCACAAAAAACCAAAACAAAACAAAAAAAATCACTGCTATTTAAACGTTAACATAATTCTTTCCTATCACTTAGGTTTTCAAAAATTTTATTTTATTATTAGTTTCAAGTATATAGTACATTGGTCAGGTATTTATATAGTTTATGAAATGATCCCTCTGATTACTCTATCTTCCCTCTGGCTCTCCATCTAGCCATTGCAGTACTGCTAACTGCATTCCCTATGCCATGCTCCCCATTCCTGCGACCATCTAGCAACTGTCAATTTGTACTTTTTTAACTTTTCACCGCTTTCTCCCAGGCCCCCCATCTCCCTCCCCTCTGGCCATCACCAGATTGTCCTCTATATTTACTATCATTTAGTTTTTTTGTCTTTAAAAAAACGTGTTGTTTTGGACATATTAGGATTAGATTTTTATCAGGGATCACTCTAGTACCTACATGAACATGAAAATGTAAGTTAAATAAATAAGGTATTCAATTCTTCACATTCAGAGTTTGTTTCTTCTAAATCACTTTTTTACCAGGTGGTCCATATTCTTGTTTTCCCAAAGATAAATTCATGAGTGATAGATTCATAACTGATTTTCAAGAGATGGCTAGAGATTTTTAGGCAAGATGATGTCCTGAAGGACCCACTGATAACCAGAATACTGAGATAGTCAGAAGTGTGGACTAAGCAAGTTTTCTTGTTTATGTGACCTTTCAAATATGTATATTTGAATACTGTATAATTTATTGTCTGTGATTTAATACGGAAGCTTAGAGGGCTCTAAGTGGAGATACAGTTTTTAAAAGCTTTTTGGAGAAGAGGAATTTTAAACAAAAAATAAAATAGTGTAATGACCCTTCATGTACCCATTGCCCACCTTCAATGGCCACTCTTGTTTTAGCTGTATCCCCATTAACCACCTCCCTCTACTTCCATCCTGGATTCCCTGGAGTATATTTTGCAGGAATATTTTTAAACAAAAGAGAAAAAAAATACATTTTATTATAATAACCATGCTGAATCTTTTCTGGCAGGCCCTTGGTCTTAGGCGAGATGATACATTCTCTGTTACAATGCTTGGTCATTGCATTGAAATGTACATTGGTGATTCTGAAGCTTATATTGGTAAGATTATAATTATTCTTATTAACATTATATTCCATTTTTTAGATTGTTGTATTTCTGTTCAGTATGTAAGGTTCTAAGTTTATCTTTTTAACCATTCTAACTACATTAATATAAGAAGTTCCATTTATTTTGTTGGGACAATGCTGTGGGGATTAATGACTCATTAAATATTCAGCTTAAAGTTGAATACTTGCTCTATGCAAAATACTGTGATAGAATTTGTGAAAAGCACTGTGATATACAAGAATCATCTAATTGCATAGTGGAAAAATCCTTAATAATGGGCCTTAATAATGTAGGACATAGCTTATAAATCTTTACATTTCAGTGGAATAAGTTGGCTTCCATTCACATTATGGTACTCTAATTCTTTGAATTTTTTTAAATGGTAAGCAAGTCATAAGACAAGTTTGGATGGAATTGCTGTACTTGAACACTCATTTATTTATAAATATTATAAGATAAAGAGGGTGCAGTGAGGTTAAATCTTGAGATCTGGACTTTGGAGTTGGCAGAGCTCTGTAACAGGACATAAAACCACAGGGGAAAAAAATGTTATATTGGGTTTCAATAAAATTAAGAACTATTCATCAAAAAAGCATGTTGTAGTTACTGACAACATATAGACTCGTCGAAGACGAGTGTCTATAATACAAAAACATATAGACCTGTGTCTATAATACAAAAACTCCTACAAATCAGTAAGAAAAATTTCAATTAAAAAATAGACAAAATACTTGAATAGGAGCTTCATCAAAGAGGATATCCAGATAGTTACAAAGCAAATTAAGGTGCTTAATATCATTACTTATTAAGGATATGAATTTAAAACCATAATGAGATACCACTATACATCTTGTCAGGATGGCTAAAAATTAAAAACACTAATAGTGCCTACTGTTGACAGTGATACGGAGCAGCTGGAACTTTCATGTATTATTATCGGTGAGGTTATAAAACTTCTTTGGAAAACTGTTCAATATATCTACAAAAGTTAAACAGGCATATTATATCAGTTATCTGTTGCTGCCTAACCAACCCACAAAGATGTATTATTTCTCATAGTTCTGTGAGTGATTGTTGGCTCATTTGCTGGTCTCATTTACATCTATAGCTGTGGTTAGCAGACACTTGGTGGGCCTGATGGTCTAAGATGTCCTCTTACACAAGTGGGGACCTCAGCTGACACAGCTAGGCCTCTCCATAGGTCTTTTATCCCAGGCTTCTTCATAGTGTGGTGGTTGCAGGGCTCTAAATGACAAGAACTAAAGCTTCAAGACCTCTTGAAAGCTGGAAGTTGCATAAAATCCTTTCCATCACATTCTGTTCATCAAAACAAGTCATGTGATTATGTGCAGAGTCAACATGAGAAGGGGTTATTCAAGGGCATTGTGCTGGGAGGTATGATTCATTGGGACTATTAGGGCAGTAATCTAAACTGAGCTTATGATGTAGCAGTCCTTCCAGGTATATGCCCAACAGAAACAAGTGCCTCAGTAAGTCAGAGTTCACACACAAGATTATTCATAGGAGCTTTATTCATAATAGCACCTAACTGGAAATAACTGAATGTCCACTAATAGTAGAATGGAGAAATAAATTGTGGTATACTCATACAGTAGAATACTACACAACTAAAAGGACTAACTATTGAATTATATTGTAACATAAGTGAAATGTCACAAATTTTGACCAAAAAAAATGGACTGATTAATTCCATCTATACAAAGATTAATAAAAAGCAAAACTAATCAGTAGTGATAGAAAAATCAGCAGCGATTACTTCTGGCTTGGAAAAGGTAAGTATTCACTAGAATGGGAATGGGGTGGCTTTTTATTTATTTGTTTATTTTTAAATTAATTTTTTTATGGTGACATTGGTTAACGAAATCCGATAAGTTTCAGCTGTACACTTTAACAGTAAGGTGTATATATATTTACACTGTATGTTCACCTCTCATAGTTAGACTTCTTTCTGTCACCACATATTTGACCCCCTTTACCCAGTACACCTCCCCACTCCCATCTCCCTCTACCCCCTTTGGTAACTACTAGTCTATAGTCCATGTCCATGAGTCTCTGTTTGTTTGTCCCGTTCATTTGTTGCTTTTAGATTTATATCCCACATATAAGTGATATGATGTGATTTTCAACTTTTTCTGTCTGGCTTATTTCGCTTAGCATGATTGTCTTGAGGTCCATCCATGTTATCACAAATGGCAATCTTTCATCTCTTTATGGCTGAGTGGGGTGGCTTTTTAGGAGCTGAAAATGTTCTGTTTTGGTCTGGTGGTAGTTATGTGAATGTATATGTATGTGAGAATTCATGCAGCTTGTGTACACTTTATAATTTGTAGGTTGTGGCTCAATTTTTAAAAGGTAAGAAACAAAAAAAGAAGCTTGAGCTCTGGCATCCTGAAGACCCTTGGTTGAAATCTCAGCTCTGCCACTCAGCTATGTGGCTTTGGGGCAATTCCAGCTTCAGTTTCCTCATTTATTCAAGGAGAAGTTGTGGAGATTAAATGCAGAATTTTCCTATATTAAAGTCTAGAGATATAATGCTGAGTAGGACAGACATTTTGCTTGTTCTCACAAAGGTAATGGTCTTACAGGGGAGATTTCTAAGTGTGTCATTCATTACACACTACTTTTTATTTTATTGAGGTGTACTTGACATATAACATTAGTTTCAGGTATACAACATAATGATTTGATATTTGTGTGTATTGCAGAATGAACACCACAATAAGTCTAGCTAACATTCATCACCATACATAGAAAATATTTTCTTGTGATGAGAACTCTTAAGGTCTACTCTCTTAGCACCTTTCAAATATGCAATATGATATTATTAACTACAGTCACCATGCTGTACTATTTTTATTTTTAGAAGGCTTATATGTCATTATCTGTCAAAACATTACTGAAAGCTTTTAGTTTGAATTGTGTAAAATTGTCATTTTGTTCACGTCAGAAATGATCAAACCTAACATATCTCTTGAAAGTCTTGTTATTCCTAAGATTTTAATATGTGGAAAATATATTTCCCTTTACTGTGAATTTATGTGTATAAGACTTGTGACTATACCAATGCCAAATGCCAATAGGCAGTTCTTGTCTGTAACAGCTGAGAAAAAGTTACCTACAGGTTTCTATCAGTATTTAAGGGGCTTTGGAATGGGGCGGCTATTGAGCCACACTGGAGCTGAAACTCCATGTGCTTCTAGAGGTCTTCCCAGCAATCTTACTTGATAATAAAAATAAAAAGATGGAAAATGATTGGAACATTTTTTCCTTCAGAGCTATATTTGTGCTCCTAAAAGTACCATTTGCTTTAATAATAGAGGCAGTGTTATGTAACAATGAAAATGACAGATAAGTGATGAAATTTCTTATTTTATTCTTATTATGGTGTTTCTTTTTAGGAGCAGACATAAAAGACAAATTAAAATGTTATGACTTTGATGTGCATACAATGAAGACACTAAAAAACATTATTTCACCTCCGTGGGATTTCAGGGAATTTGAAGTAGAAAAACAGACTACAGAAGAAACGGGGCTTGCACCACTGGAAACCTCAAGGAAAACTCCAGATTCCAGACCTTCCTTGGAAGAAACCTTTGAAATTGAAATGAATGAAAGTGACATGATGTTAGAGACATCTATGTCGGACCACAGTACGTGATTCCAGACGGGTCCTGATTTCGTTTTGTCCTAGAGTAGAGTGTGTCGGTGTTCTTTCTTCACGTCCTTGTCATGTCTTAAGAATTTCCCATTTCTTAAAATGAATCCAGACTACACCTCTACATTTAGGAACGGAGACCTGCCTTAAGAGACTGGGTAGCACACCCTTGCAACAGATGTTTTCTGATCCTGCAAAAAAATTATGCATAGTGGAATAAAGAAGGTAAACCATTTGTGATGTCTTTTTTTCTTTTTCAGTAAACGTTTATTTTGGACTAATTTTAGATTTGTGGAAAAGCTACAAGGATAGTACAGAGAACTTCCATGTGACCCTCAACCAGTTTCCTCCCATTGATAACATCGTATATCACCATGGAACCTTTGTCATAACTAAGAAACCTACTTGGTACATTACTAATAACTAAACTCCAGACTTTATTTAGATTTCACCAGTTTTTCCATTAATGTCCTCTTTCTGCCCCAGCATCCCATCCAGTGTCATACTGCACTTAGTTGTCACATATCCTTGGGCAATTCTTGACTGTGATGATGTCTCAAAATCTGCTCTAAGAAATAAATTGTATGTGTGGATATAGATATAAATAGGTAGCCATTTTAAGCATTTTCAAGTGTGCAGTTCAGTGGCATTTATTTCTATAAATTTTTTCATCACCCCGAACAGAAACTTTATACCCATTAAGCAGTAACTCCCCACTAGTCCCTCCCCCTAACCCCTGGTAACCTCTATTCTACTTTCTCTCTGAGTTTTCCCATTCTAGATAATTGCATGAAGTGGAATCATGCAATATTTATCCTTATGTGTCTGGTTTATTTTATTTAGCATAACATTTTTAAGATTTATTCATGTTGTAGCTTTGATCAGAACTTCATTCCTTTTTATGGCTGAATGATACCGTGTGTGTATATGTACACACATTCATCTGTTGATGGACACTTGGGCAGTTTCAACCTTTTGATTGTGAATAATATTGCTCTGAACATGGGTGTATAAATATCTGAGTCTGTGTTTTGAGTTCCTTTGGATATATACCTAGGAGTGGAATTGCTGGGTCATATTCTGTGCTTAACTTTTTGAGGAACCAGCAAACTTTCCATGTGGTTGCACCATTTTACATTCCCACCACCAAAGCATAAGGGTTCTAATTTCTCCACATCGTCACCAATGCTTTTTACTGTTTATTTTTTATTATACATTCACATAGTAGGTGGAAAGTAGTATCACATTTTGGGTTAATTTGCATTTCTTTAATGACTAGTGATGTTGAGCATATTATCCTGTGCTTATTGGTCATTTGTAAATCTTTAGAGAAATGTCTATTCAAGTCCTATGCCCATTTTGAAATTAGATTATCTTTTTGTTGTCGAGTCGTAGGAGTTCATAGATTTCAGGTATCAAACCCTTACCAGATACATGATTTGCACATTTTTTTCCCATTCTTCGGGTTGTCTTTTCACTCTCTTCATAGATGTTCTTTGATACACAAAAGTTTTTAATTTAATAAAGTCCAGTTTATCTATTTTTTTTCTTTTGTTGACTATGCTTTTGGTGTCATTTAAGAAACTATTGCCATATCCAAGTTATGCAGATTTTCACTTATTTTTTCTTCAAAGATTTTTATAGTTTTAACTCTTAAATTTAGGTCTTGATGCATTTTGAATTAATTTTTGTAAATATAAGTTGAGTCCAGCTTCATCCTTTTACATGTGAGTATTCAGTTTTCTCAGCACCATTTATTAAAGACTGTCCTTTCTCCATTGAATAGTATTGGCCCCCATGTCAAAAATCAGTTGATAATAAATATGAAGGTTTATTTCTGGGCTCTGAATTCTCTTCCATTGGTTTACATGTATATCTTTATGCTAGTACCACACTGTTTTGATTAATGTAGCTTTGTAGAAAGTTTTGAAATTGGTAAGTGTAAGTCTTCCACCTTCTATCCTTTTCAAGATTATTTTGGATATTGTGGATCCCTTGAATTTTCATATGAATTTTAGAGCAGTTTTTCTGTTTCTGCAAAAAAAAAAAAATCTATTGGGATTTTGATAGGGATTTCATTGAATTTTTATATCTTAATATTATGTCATCTTTCCATTTATTTATGTCTTTAATTTCTTTCATTAGTGTTTTATAGTTTTCATTGTAGAAGTCTTTTGCATCTTTGGTTAAATTTATTCTGGCTCATTTATATAACATCTTGCAGTTTTTTCCCCTTCACGTTATTAATGTTGTATATTATTATTGGTTAATTTTTGTATATTGAACCTCCCTTACAATTCTGGGATAAATCCTACATGGTTATGGTGTATGATCCTTTTATTATAATGCTGAATTTAATTTGCTAATATTTTGTTGAGGTGTTTATGTCTGTATTCATAAGAGATACTGGTCTCTAGTTTTCTTGTAGTGTCTTTGGCTTTGGTATCAGGGTAATACTGGCCTCATAGAATGAATTAAGAAGTGTTCCCTCCTCTTCAATTTTTTGGATGTGTTTGAGAAGAATTGGTGTTAATTCTTTAAATGTTTGGTAGATTTCACCATCTAGTCCTGGGCCTTTCTGTGTTGGGAGGATTTTGATTACTAATTTAGTCTCCTTACTTGTGATAGCTGTTTCTTCTTGAATTTTCTTGTATGTTTCTAGGTATTCGTCCATTTTATCTAGGTTGTTTGTCGGTGTGCAGTTCTTCATACTATCCTGTTGTAATCCTTTTTATTTCTCTGAAATCAGTAACAATTTTCTTAATATTTCATGATTTTAGTAATTTGAGTCACCTCTTAGTCTGGCTAAAGGTTTGTCAATTTTGTATATCTTTTCAAAGAATCAACTTAATTTTGTTGACTTTCTCTGTTTTTCTAGTCTCTATTTCATTTCCACCCTAATCTTTAGTTTTTCCTTCCTTCTCCTACCTTTGGGTTTAGTTTGCTGTTCTTTTTCTAATTTCCTAAGGTGTACATTTAGGTTATTAAGATTTTTATTAAACAGACATTTACTGTAATAAATTTTCTTCTGAGCACTGTTTTTGCTGTATCCCATAAGTTTTGCTATGTTGTGTTTTCATTTTGTTGTATTTTCTAATTTTCCTTGTGATTTCTTTTTTGACCCATTAGTTGGTTGAGTGTTATGTTTAATTTCCACATATTTGTGAGTTTTCCAGTTTTCCTTCTATTACTGATTTCTAGTTTCATTCCATTGTGGTTGAAAAGGATACTTTGTGTGATTTCAATCTTTCTAAGTGAATTAAGACTTCTTGTGGCCAGATATATGCTCCAGCCTAGAGAATGCCCTATTCGCTTGAGAATTATGTTCTTTTCAGTGGAGTGTTCTGTATATGTGTTAGGTCTAATTGATTAATGGTATTGTTCAAGTCTTCTATTTCCTTGTTAATCTGCCTACTCATTCTGTCATTGAAAATGAGTGTCGAAGTCTCCTACTACAATTGTAGAACTATCTATTTCTCCCTTTAATTCTATTTTTTGCTTTATATATTTTGGGGCTCTCTTATTAGATGCGTATGTTTCTACCTGTTATAGCTTCTTGATGAATTGACCCTTTTATCAATATATAATGTTCTTTTTTGCCTCTTGTAACAGTTTTGAGTTGTTTTATATGATTATTGGAATACTCAGTTACTATTTACATGGAATATTGCTTTCCGTCCTTTTTCTTTCAACAGATTGTGTCTTTGTATCTAAAGCTGGTCTCTCCTAGACAGCACACAAGTGGATCATATTTTTGTTATCCCTTTTGCCTTTTAATTGGAGAATTTAATACATTTACCTTTGAAGTAATTACTGATAAG
Organism: Pteropus vampyrus; assembly: GCF_000151845.1. Classification (NCBI taxonomy): domain Eukaryota; kingdom Metazoa; phylum Chordata; class Mammalia; order Chiroptera; family Pteropodidae; genus Pteropus; species Pteropus vampyrus. The sequence goes on from NW_011889144.1 coordinate 1,891,878, forward strand.
GAAGGACCTGCTTTTGCATTTTAGCTATTTGTTTCTATAGGTATTGCATATTTTGTTCCTCAGTTCCTTTTTTACTGCATTATTTTGTTGTGTGTGTGTGTGTGTGTGTGTGTGTGTGTTACCATTTTAATATTCTACTTTTCTGTATTTTTTTTGTGTTTTTCCTTCATGGCTACCTTAGGGATTTCAACTTACATTTAAAACTTGTAACAATCTAGTTTGAGTAATTCCAATTTAGTTTTAATAGTATAAAAACACTGCTGCTATGTATTTCTACCACTCTGTCTTTGATATTGTTATTGTCACAGATTACATCTTTATTTATTGTGTTCATATTAACATTGATTTACAATTATTATTTTATTTATTTGAATTTTAAATCATACAGGAAAAGAGTTACAAACCAAAAGTACATTAATACTGGCTTTTATATTTACCTATATAGTTATCTTTACCATTGTTCTTTATTTCTTCATATGATTTCAAGTTACTATTCAGCATCCTCCATTTAAGCTTGAAGGGCTGAAATTTGACATTTCTTGTAGGGCATGTCTACCAGTAACAAACTCCCTTAACTTCTGTTTATTGAGACTGTCTTAATTTTTCCTTTACTATTGAAGGCTAGTTTTGCCAAATATACAGTTGTTGGTTAACAGTGTTTTCTTTCGGAGCTTTAAATCATCCCACTCTCTTCTGATATCTATGGTTTCTGATTAAAAATCAACTCTTAATCATGGTGAGGGTGACATATCTGTTGAGTTGCTTTTCTTGCTGCTTTCAAGCATCTGTTTTTGTCTTTTGACAATTTAAATTTAATGTATCTCTATGTGAATCTTTTTTAGATTATCCTGCTTGAAGTTTGAGATTCCTGGACATGTAGATTCATGTCTTTTATCAAGTTTGGGAAATTTCAAACATGATTTCTTCAAATATTTCTTTTCTGCCACTTTCTCTTAAGATTACTATAATGTGTGTTTTGGTATGTTTGATGGTTTTCCACAGATCTCTTTGGTTCTGTTCATGTTTCTTTTATTTGTTTTGCTCCTCACACTGGGTAATTTAAACTGCCTTATCTTCAGGTTCACTTACTTTTTCTTCTCCTTCTCCAAATCTGTATTGAACCCCTCTAATGAAATTTTCATTGTAGCTATTATACTTTTTATTTCTAGAATTTCTATTTGGTTCCTTTTTTGTAATTTTCATCTCTTTATTGACATTTCCTATTTCTTCATCATTCTCCTAATTCCTTCAGTTCTTTGTCCATTGATCCTTTAGCCTTGTGAGCATATTTAATATAATTGATTAATATCTTTGATTCATAATTTCAACATCTAGTCTTCCTCTGAGATACTTTCTGTCAAATTTGTTTTTTACTGTGAAAGAGCCATATTTTCTCGTCTATTTGTGTGCTTTGTAGTTTTTATTGAGAACAAGACATTTTGAGTATCGTAATGTGATAACTCTGGAAATCATTCTTCTCTCTTTAGGGATTGATTTTGTTACTTGTTGAGAGCTGCAGTTGACATTTGTATAGCGGCTTTTCCAAAGTATGTATTCTTTGTGTGTAATCACTGAAGTCCTGTTCTGTTGTCTCTTCAGTCAGCCTATGACCTGACAGAGATTTCTTTAAATGTCAGAATCTTTTTTGAAAATTGTGTATGTCTCTAAATCTTCTGATGGATGCTGCCAGGGAAATTGCTGCAGCTTGAAGTGGTCAAAGAAAGGTTGATTCAAATGTCTATGAATCAGGTTGAAGGCAAATGTCTATGCTGCTCCCTCGGAACCACCAGACAACTAGATATACAACTCCAAATTCTTGGAGGACAAGCTTCTCTCTGTTAATCTTAGAACTAGCTAGTCAGTTCAGGAATGCAAGCCATGGCAGAGCAAGGAATAGTTGGTGGTTCATGTGCATGAGCACCACCCTTTACCAAATATATACAGTTTTTTCATCGTCAAGAGCTCCTTGAACTTGATCAGCTTCCAGAGTTCCGGAAGTTGATTCTGATAGTTTTTGCATCTTAATGGTTGTTTTGTTGGAGGGACTGACCCCTGGAGCTATCTTCTCTGCCATTTTCTGTGATGTCATTCCTATATATTAAAACTATTACTAGATCTTTTGCTATTATTGTGATAAATGTTGAGAGTCATATAAAATTGTCTACGATACTTATCAAAATTAATTAAAACATTCAAAAGTCATAATTGTATTTATGCTAACAAACTCAACTAACCAGTAAGTATGTAACTGATGTTGCCACTACTTATAATTTTGTTCTATAAAATAAATGTGGTCCACTATGTTCTATCATGTATACATCCTTGTGTGTAGAAGATGAGATGAGTTTGAATTTTACCTACTTTCTCACATACTAACTTGATGACATATCCCTTTAACTGTTGGTAAATGTTATAAGCTCTCTCGGACTGTTTTTATTCCATCATTTTAGCATTATTTGCACTTTTCTTATATAGGAATAAGATTGAAAACTGAATCCGTGTGAAATAAGCAGGTAATAATGAGTAATTATTTGTAATTTTTAATATGCCATAGCTAGATAACTATTTAGACTGAAATGATATGCCAAATTTGTTGGGGTCAAGAAATAAAGTTCTCATGCAGTTTTGCACAGTGGCAATTGACTAATTTTGTGAAAGACATATTAAACCTTTTGTCTTAAACTTACATTTTTCGAAGTTTATACAAAAATTTTACCAAATCTCTAATCTTTAAACTTTTTTTTACTTTACTGAAATTAGCAAAAGAAAATCTGATTCATAGGCGATAACTACATAGAGAGAACTTCTCTTTCCTTAGTCATTCTGATAAAGATATAAAAGTATATGCTTCATTTTTTTTTGAAATTCACACTTTCATCCTGACTTTAGCAGGCACATTATCCTACTTTTTCATAGAAAATGTTGTATTCCAAGACATTTATTCACAGCTTCATTAACAAATAAGATACAGAAATGAGTTTTCCAGGCACATGGGAATATTCCTTTAAACTTAAAAACTTTTTGTATTAACCTAAAATGTATCACATCTATTTCTGCCTCCTCAAGGTAAAAATACAATAGCTAAGGTGAAAAAAATATATATAATATACAAGTCAGAAAAATATTAGCTTTCATTTCAAGAGGCCCCCACTACCAAGGCTTTTTTAACAGGTGAGGAATCTGAGCACAGCTAGTGAGGCATCCAGACCCCATTCTCTTATCTCAGCTCATCACAGTGAATGTCAATAATGTACATAAAAGACCACGAGTTGTCTCCTGCTATTTAGACTCAAATAGTGTGTTGAGTTTTGATTTTTTTAATGGCTCTTCTATCTCTTACTCGCAGGTATCACATGTGCCTGTGTTTATGTTTCCATTCTCTTTAGCTGAGGCTTCAAAATCAAATGACAATGTAAAATAATCATTTTTAAATGAAAATGAAGATATTCTATTAATGCTTTTTTACATTTATTTTGACCACTAGAACAAAATATTACTTATTTAGTGTCTTCATTGATCAGGTGGTATGACTTAAGTTTTCTGGAAAAGTGAACTAACAAGTCAACCATTACCATATTGACAGTGCTTTAAGACACAAAAGGTAAAAACTTCAACATATTTGACTAAGTTGCTTTTCAGCTCAGCAACAGATTAATACTGATGTTTAGACTTCAGAGAGTATCAAAAACAGTAATGTGTAATTGTACTGCTGAGTATTTGTTTTTGTTAATACCTAATTATCTAGATCTAATGATGCCTAGATTACTAAAAATTCATCCTTATTGCCAGTTTTAAAGTGACCATGCTGTCATCTTCAAAGGAAAACAGGAATGTTATGGTCACCATCTACCTTAAGTCGCTGTCATCCACCAGTCGGGCCTGTGTTTCCAAGTAAGCATTTCCTTTCCTATAATGGGCATTTACCCAAGGACCACATTCATACATGGAGTGAAGTTACCTACTATATTCACTCTGACATTGGAGATAATTTATTACTGCTTTGTTTCTGCACGTATGTAAAACAAAACATTTTAACAGGTTGGGTAATGTGTAGGAAGCTAGATTTTTTAAATATATTTATTTTTTTCATGTAAAATCATAAGCTATTTTAAAAGTGTATTTCACTTACTGTATCTTCAAATCTGTATTACAAGATTTTACTTAAAGGATAATTTCATCAGACAAACCTGAATTCTAAAATTCTGTCACTTTTTGGAGAACATTTCAGAAATTTATAACAGGAAGTACCGAATCAGGAGTCTTTAAAAACTGACTAGTGCCTCTTACTCATAGGGGAACAAAAGCCACATTTGGGCATTTGGCTGGCTGGATAACAAGAAATATACATCCACCAATCGTGTGTGTGTGTGTGTGTGTGTGTGTGTGTGTGTGTGTTGTTGTCAGATACAGGCCGGGGCTGGGCATACTTAAGTGACATCAACGTTTTGGGTTGTAAGGAGCATACTTCAAACATTGAGTATAATGTAACTAGTACCTGGAGGTGTGCTCAAGATCCTGGGATCTCAAATGAAGACCCGTTGGCTTCAAGGGTATTCAGTTGGGCTGTTAGGGCTTCATGCATAAGCCATGGCTTCATAGGGTTAGGAGCAAAATATGGACACAAGAAATATCACAAGGCATTGTGCACGACGGGCTTTTTGAGAAGCCGAGGACAGATCTTTTCTCCTTCTGATAATCTTGGTGTTTTCGGCTGAGTAATAAAACAATTCCCTTGGAACAAGAGTGTTTCAATAGAATAGATGTGACGTGTGAGATTAAGAATCTTTTTTATTACCCCATCTAGAAACATCACTAAAGAGCTAAAGTTAGATATTGAGTTAGGTGATTGTTTAATCTGAATAATGTTTAGAAATTAGAGAAGGAAGACCTGCAAATAGATTGAGAGCAGTCATTTTTAAAGATATTCCAAATATATGTTCTAAATTAAAGACTGTTGAAACATTCAAAATTTTCAAATAAATGGTTTCTACATTTTTCACCATCAGATCTCTGCCCCGACCTCCCACTCTCACTATAAATTAAAAGATTTTATCTAGCAGCCATTTTCCTTTTTTTTTTTTTATCACAAATAAGTCCATCAGAACTTTTAATCAGCATCATTAAGCTTTCTATACTGACTTCAATTAAGACAAAAAAGGACACTGGATCTAGTTTGTGCAACTTTATCATAAGTGTGTTTCTAATAGGATTCCTTTAGACTTTATGACATATTGAGAACAGCTCTTGACCCCCTTTGTGGGGGTTTAGAGAACTAAGTTTTTAAACCACCCTTTGAGTCTTTCCACACTAATATGCCACATTTCCAGTGTGTTACACAAGTAGTGTTTCAAGAATGAAGTGCTGGATTGAGTCAAGCCTGGATTTCCTTCCAGTACCTGCCAGCAGCTCCTATCATCTCTTGCCTCAGTTACTCCATTCGCTGGTTTCTATTTTTGTTTCTACTTGAAGTTCTTTGGACAAAGGTGCTATGAATGAAAAGTATAGCTAACATGCATAAAGAAAAACTATGAGAAATTATTTTAAAAATGTGGCATTAAATATATAAATTATTCTCATCAAAAGTGTTACTGCCTGTATGTTAGTAAAAAAAAAAAAAAGTATATATCTACACACACACATATACAAATGTGAACTTGGCTTGGTTGCTGCCTCATTGAGAGCCCCCAAAAGTTGAGTAAAAATTACATTCGAAAACCTTATGCCATTTTGTGGGTTCTGCTATTAGTCTAATCCAACCTGTACTAGTAGCCAGCGTTGACGCCTGAATGCCCAAGGACAGCTGAAATGAACCTTCTATGCAGACCAATTTCTGCTCTCAACTCTAGTGCATTTATTCTATTCCGTCTGATTTGTGCTGTTTCGTTAATCGGTTGATATTTCTTAAATACAATTGCTATTCTGTTGAAACTTTCAGATTTCCTTGGAAAAGAATAAATAGCTGTAAATAGTTTATTAAGCAAGTGAGTCTAATTCTCAGGAATGTTTAGCTAAAGAGCCCGGTATTCTCAGTGGGAAACAAATTCGGCCCTTCAGAACCTTACTAAAGGCTCCTGTTTGAGCGAAACGTCTTCTGGTGCTGATTTTCCCGCTGATGGCTGATCCGCTAACGGGAAAGGCTTTCCACACGTCCGGCGACCCCAGATCCTCCCAGCTGCCGGAGAGCGCCGGTAGTCTCACCATCTCGCCCAGCCCTGGCCGCTGCTTCACGATGACCACATATTAACAGGCCGCTGGTCGAAGGTGTCCGGTCCAAGGCTCGACCCGGCGGCCGGTTCCCCAGACTCTAGGCTCGGGATCCCGGCCACGCTGCATGTCCCCTGCCCCCTGGGTGTCTCCCACCCGGTGCGAGGGGCGGCAACAGAGGTCGTAAGCCAGGAGCCGGGCAGCTGGCCTTAGGTAACAAGGACCGGGGTGGGGAGTGGGAAAGGGGCGGACGGCGCCTGAACCGAGGAGGTGGGGGTGACAGGAGGGGCGGCGGTGTTCCAGTTCTCGCGACGTTTAGGCCCCGGCGGGAAGCGGCGGCGACTCCGCGGCGGCGACTCCGCGGCGGGTGCGGAATGCGCTCGGAAAAGGAGGGTGTCGCTGGCCCTAGGGCGGCCGTTGCTGCGCGGGGTCAGAGCCGGAGGGAGAAGCCGTCGTCTGTGTTAGTTCAGTTCCGCCGGGAGTCGCCGCAGCGAGAGCCCGGGGCGCTGCTGGCTTCGTCCTCCAGCTGCGGGGGCAGCGCAGGCAAACCTCGCGAGGAGAAGAGGACGGTATTGAGCAAGGTAGGTGTGAGAACAAGAACGTGTGCGGGGAGAGAGGGGGACGATGCAGGTAAACTTCGTGAGAGGAAGAAGGTGCCTCCCTGGGTTGAGCGGAGCCAGAACGGGTAGTGCTGCACACCTCCGTGGGATAGAGTCCTAAGCAAGGCCCAGGTGGGCGGGGCTAGACGCGGAGTGGGCGGAGCGGTGCAGGCTAACCTCGGAGTGGGACAAGGGCTTTCAGCGAGATGGGAGGGACGAGGACCGTGTGGTGCGAGCCGGGAGCGGGAGAGTGGACCAGGCCAAGGGGTGGCGTGCAGGTGGAGGGGGCGGGTCTAAGGGGCGTGCGTTCCAGGGGCGGATAGGTGGGGCCAGGAGCTGTCCTCTGGGGCGGAGTCGGGGCCCGGCCTATAGCGGCCGTATCAGCACCGCGGACAGCGGACGGGCAGCGGACGGGTAGCACCGCCCTGAGCACATGGTGTCGTCAAAGACAGTTTTCGGCACCTTCTAACGCAGTCTTTTCTGTTTGGGGAGGAATACAAGTCTTTTCAGCCTGTACAGGTGTCCTGTTGGGGCTGAGACTCTGGGCTATTTAACTACGAGCAGTAGCTGTTCACACTGCCAGGATCGCGGGCGGAGGAGACAAGAGATGGGGCGGTGGCTCCGCGAGAGTCCGCTCAGATCCAGGGAAACGGGGAACATAGAGAGCCTGGAAAGCCTAATAGCGTGCTGGGAGAGGACCCGCGGTGTGGACACTGTGCACTGGAGGCGAAAGATGTCCACTGCAGGCGGAGTTCCTCTTGGCTCTTAGAACAGATTCACCGTTGGTTTCTTCCTGCTGGTAACAAAGATCCTAACATACTACATTCCCGGCATGGGCCTTACCTTCTAGTGTGGCTTAACATGCAAGGAGAGAGTAGGAGATGGTGCCGTTTTTCAGCTGGGGCCCAGACAGTACCTGTCAGGCCAACAGTTGTCTGGGAGTAATGAAATGATTACATGGAAAAGAACTGTTAGGCACAGCCTTTTCTGGACTCACACATCCCTTTCAAATTATTCAACCACTATTATCCTTTGTTTTGTCTTGTTTTGGTTTTGACAGTCACATTCTCCATACACGTGTCTCTTAACCTTTTCTTAAATGCATGATTCTGATGGACTCCTGGTTTAGATTTTCTTCTGAGCATAAACACAAGTCACCAAGCGTTTAAATAACCGAAGCTGAATACAGTTAAGAGTGAAACAGAACTGCCAGAGTTCTTTCCCCAGGTGGTGATCCGGCGCCTTCCTCCCAGCCTCACCAAGGAACAGCTGGAGGAGCAGCTCCACCCACTACCTGCACACGATTACTTTGAGTTCTTTACTGCGGATCTCAGGTGAGAAGCTGTTTACCAACCTTAAGAAGCCGAGATGTGTTGTCACTTGCCGGCAAATCGTAGGTAATAGAAGCCATCTCCATTTCCATCTTCTTTCCCACAGGTACCCAGAAATCAGTACAGACCTTTATTTCTGCAAGTATTTCTAAGGAGGCAGATCCTTAAATTTCTCTAAAATATATTTGAACTATGCCTCTACTAGCATCACCATATCTAAAAAGAAAAATAGACCAATTAACAACATATTACTTAATTTTTGTATTTGGGGTATCAGTAAACCTTATTTCTTACAGCATTGAAAAGTAAACTGTATTAAGATATAACAAAGAAAAGTGAATAAGTAATAGCTGTATATAATCTGATGAATTTTCCCAAGAGAACACATCCATGTGACTGGCACAAGATAAAGAAACAGAATATCTCACACCCTAGAAGCTCCCTTGTGCTCCCTTCCATCACTAACACCCAGACTCTACCCTGCCCTTCTCAAGTTGTATCATTTTCAATTTCCTTTTACAACTTTGTAGTTAGATGACTCTGACAAAAATTCTTATCTCCAAATCTCCCTTTCATTAACAAAGAGACACCAGAACTCAAGTTAGACCATTAACAGGTGACAGGTCAGCTGTGATTTAGTGATCTTTAGTATGTTTTTGTTATTTTTATTTTTATTATTATCCTTTTTGTCTTCAATATCATGAGTTCTCATTTGTGGTAGCCATATAAACTTTACTGTTGAATAAGTACATTTAAGTGAAAAATGTCAGTCCATTCAATGAAAATACCACAAACAGGTAAATAAAGAGATGGTTAAAGAAAAATTTAGATCACTTCCAGATGACTAAGGTTTAGGAAAACTAGTTCAGTTAAAGAGGGACAGATGCCAGACTCAGAGTGACTCAGACTGGAATCCCAGTCCTACCTTTTAACTGACTGCTCCCTCTGCAATGACCTAATTTCTCTGAGCCTCAGTGTTCTCATCTGTGAATAGGGTTGAAGTTCCTGCCAGTTAAGGAAATTGGTAGTTGTGAGATAGCAGAGAAAGATTTAGTTCTTCTGTAGACGCTGTAAAATGTGCTATAGTAAGTCATCTTAAAATACCTAAAAATGTTCTCTAAATCTCTAGTAAATAGTATTTTACAATATAACATTTTCTTCTACGAATGAATCATAACTAGCTTGCACTGCAGCCATGATGCATGATTAGGCATGACCTTTGAATAACCTTGCCTTTAGTTTTCAATTCTGAGACCAGTTATTTTAGCTCTGGCTCTGTGCAGTAGAGAAAGTGACCTAAAACGTCTTTCCCCAGTCATTGAAAACATCTCAGTTAATGTTTTGTTTGTTTTTGTTTTCTAAAGAACATCCTGATTGTTTTTATTTACTGAGAGATGATTCTTTGGCATACAAGTTTTATCTGAAATGTTATTATATTCAGATTTTTTTAAATGGCAAAATTAAGTCATTTTTATTAACCATTTTTACTGTTATCTCTTATTTCAGTCTTTATCCTCATCTCTACTCAAGAGCCTACATTAATTTTAGAAATCCTGATGACATCCTTCTTTTTAGAGATCGTTTTGATGGATATATCTTCATTGACAATAAAGGTTGGGTCACTGGCTTTTTAAACTCTTCGTTACAGTTCATTAAGTACAATACGTTTTTCTGGAATGTTTGTGAGTTTAATTTAGAAATTCTCAGATAGTAATCTAAAATAATTGTGTAAATTTAGATTATGTTATTGTGATTGTGTGCTTATGTTAAAAATTAAAATTATATAGAAACCAAAGAATTCCAGCAATTGTGCAATAATGATAACCTATTTATGTATTATCATCAGAGAGTGAAGTTGTTCATATAAATGAGCTTTCTGGATAGGTGAAATTTACTTTTACATCCCAAAACTAAATGATTTTACACGTCTTTTTAGAAATTTTCTAAAATGTATTATTCACTTGCATTAAACAGAATATTCTCTATAACTATACTATTTCTGGATGATGTCATGTGAGGAGGGAGTTTTAATAATGAACATTAGTGTTTGACCCTGAAACAATGTAATTTACCTCAACACTAAATAGTTTCAATTTTCTGTACTTTTTGTGGGTTCAGCTTTTGATTTTTTTTCTTTTCCTCTTTTACTGTCAGACAGAATGTCAGCTGTTGAGTTCACTTCTATCAAGTCTGTACACTTTTAACTGCATATTGTTTTGTATACACCCCTCACCAAACAACCTCTTCCCGCTCCTCTCCACCCCTTCCCCACTACTGATGTTTTCTTCTCCTCCAGTGAGGGTCACAAACTAGAAAAGATGGTTAGGGAGTGACTAGGCTGAGGCCAAGAGATTTTTCCTATGTGTAAAAGCAAGTTTAATGCTTGAACTATTTGACACTGGTGTCAAATGCTTACTTTTTCATTAATTCAATCAAGTGCCTTTTTCCTTTCCTTTTTAAAAATTGTAGTAAAATACACATAAGATAAATTTACCATCTTATTCATCTTTAGGTGTAGAATTCAGCAATGTTAAGTATATTCACATTGTTGTGCAACCGATATCCAGAACTCTTCTTACAAAACTGAAACTCTGTACTCATTACACAACTTCTTATTTCTCCCTCTCTCCAGCTCCTGGCAACCACTCTTTTACTTTCTGTTTGTGTCTTTGACTACTCTAGATAGCTTACAGAAGTGGAATCACACAGTATGTGTCTCTTTGTGACTGGCTTATTTCGCTTAACATAATGTCCTCAAGGATCACCGATGTTGTAGCATGTGTCTTCCGGATAAATGAGAGTTGCAATGTCATAGTCCCCTGCTCATTCCTGACAAGTCTAAAAAGATTACTCAGTGGGTTTAGTACCAAGGTAGAACGTTCCATTTGTTGATTAAGCATATAGCAGATTCTCTTAGTGATCATTTCTATCTGTATGTTCCCCTCCCCCACCACATAACAACAAAACAAGTTTCTTCTAACTTTTATTCTAAATTTTTCTACTTGAAGCAAATCTTACCTTAATATTATTTACACTCTTTGAAAACTCCTCTTTTAGCCAACTATCTCTTCTAAGCAAAGTAATTTCCTTGAACTCATATAACACATTGATAATTGAATTAACCTTTTAAAATTAAAAAAATTTAAATGTACTAGGAAACCTAGTTAAAGATATTCCATAATACACTCTTTGGTTTGGAGAGATCTGGTTTATGAAAGTATAAATTGTATATGGTAAAATTCACCATTCTAACATGTACGGTTTGATGAACTTTGAATGTATTCAGACATATAACCACCACTACATTATGATTTTGTTTAATACATAATTGCCCTTCCTTTGTTTAAATGTGGAGTTTGACATGCCAAGGTTACAGTTCCTTGACAGTATAATTAAATTATAGTTTAAACAGTAGCATTATTATTGTTATACTCAATCTTTAAGTTATATCATTTTTTCTCCATAAAGATATACTAGAATTTCATAATGATTTTTGGAACATTTTTCCTGTTTAAAGGCCTTGAATATCCTGCAGTGGTAGAGTTCGCTCCGTTCCAGAAGATAGCCAAAAGGAGGCTAAAGAAAAAAGATGCCAAAACTGGAAGCGTTGAAAATGACGAGCCCTTTCAAAGGCTGGATTACAAAACTACCAAATTAAATACACTGATCAAATACAATTTCTCTCTTATATATGGGGGGAGTATGTTTATTTTCTTTTTTTTTTTCCTTTTTAAATTTACAGATCTGGAATATAAGAGGTTTTTAGAAGCTTACTCTGTGGAGGAAGAGAAAACTAGTACCAATCCCGAAACTCTTTTGGGAGACATAGAAGCAAAGACAAGAGAACATTTTGGTCTGTTTTGCTCATCTGTTTTTTTATTTTCTTGAGCCATGTTATTAAAGAGTATGTTTTATTTCTTTTTTTTTTTTCAAGATTATCATTAAAAATAGACATCTATGACAGGATTGGCAAAATGTAGATATTAGTTTTGAGACAAGGATAGCAAGATGGTGGCCATCTTGCCAGAAAATATTTTGAGCCTCTGTTGCTGGAGATCACCTGAGTTATCAGTTACAGTTAGTTTGTTTCAAAGCTATGATAATTGAACAGGAGAGAAGCCATTTGAGTGCTCTGTGCCTGGTTGCATCAGGGAAAGAGCATTATATCTCAAAATTGAAGTCAGTCATATTTGCAAAGCAGTCACAGAAATGAGATGCTTGCTTGGCTTAAGTGAGGTCATCTCGCTGCTGTTTACAAAATATCAAGCCACTGAGCAAACTAAACAAGTGAATGGATAAACCCAGCCAGAGCACAGAATCTGGTTTGAATCAGGCCTTCAACTTTAGAAATGGTTATCTCTGAGTATCAATCCCAAAAAACTCAAAACTATGTGTGAAACACCTTTTTCTGTCATCACTACTCTGATTGTAGCTCCCAAATAATGAACATTAGTGTTTGACCCTGTACTTGTAGTGTCTCCCTTCATGTCAGTCTCCACTCTGTATCAGACCTCCCCTCAGGGCTCAATTCTCCAAGCTCACCCCTTCTACACTCCCCCTCCCCACATCTACCTCCTGCTCACCAATTAAGAATTATAGAATAAGACATTATACTGTTTATAATTTATCTTATTTGTCCATCTCCCTCTGCATAAACTTTCTTCTCTTTTTGTCTCTCCCCCTCCCTAGCAGAACTTTAATTTTGTCTTTGTAGTCCCAGCACATAGTACATCGCTTGGACAAGTTTTAGTATTCGGTAAATATTTCTTGAGTAAATTAATAAGAAAGGTTAATATTATTGAAATATTTTTCATTAGTCTAATAATGAAGTTTTATATTTTATTTTTTAAAACTTTCAAAATGCAGTTTTTTTGTATGCACCATGTTTTTCCTTCTATGAGAGTTCAAAACAATTTATCTTACAAAACAAAACCTCTCAAACTGCTAGGGGAAATAACTTTTATTTTTATTTTTTAATTTTTTTTATGGTGACATTAGTTAATGAAATCCAGTAAGTTTCAGGTGGGTCTAACCTGAAACAGTATGGCATATATATATATTGCATTGTGTGTTCACCATTCATAGTTAGATTTCTTTCTGTCACCACATATTTGACCCCTTTTACCCCATCTACCTCCCCCATCCTCCTACCCCCTCTATGGTAAGTTTTATATTTTATAATAGCTGATTTAGCATGTGGTTCAAAGGATTTTTGATCACTCAATATTTATTAAGATGTGCTTAGGATGCATTTGCTCATTTTTATTCAGCATATTGACTAGGTACCAGCTCTGAGTCTGGGCATGGGGACAGAACATGAACAAGATGAATGAGGCCTCTGCCCTCATGTACCTGCTCTTCCAGTGGGGATGACTGTGGTAAACACAGTCATTGAGCTTCAACCAGAGCATTTCCTTATGCGCCACAAAGAAATGAAATAAGATTAATAGGATAGAAAGAAAGGCCCCTCTGAGCCCGTATATGAGCTGAGAGCAGCCGTGCTAAGGGATGGAAGAAGAGGGAACTTCAACTGCAAGGGCTAGAAGCCGGCATTTTGGGCCTGTAGGGTCAGGCTATGTGTCTATGTGGTGGGCACAAGGAGCAGGTAGGTGGAGAAGCATGTGGGCACATCACATTGGGCTAGTAGGTAAGAGATCTGGATACCTGGAAACCATTGAAAGAGTGCCATGGTCTGATTTATTTTCTCAATCACTCTGGTGCTCCATACATGATGGATTATGGATGTCAAGAGGAAAAGCTGGTCTTCTGGCTATGAGGCTATGGCTGTAGTCCAGGGAAGGCTACTTGAACAAGGCTACAGAGTCAGCATGTATTCTAGAGGTAGAACTGATAGGACTGAATGACGAATTGGATGTTGGAGGTAAGAAAACAGAAAGAATCAAGGCCTCCAGGAGTTTGACTTAAGCAGATCAGTGGATCATGACACCATTACTGACCTGGAGAAGACTGGGGGATAAACAGTATTCGAGGCAAATGGATATTTCACTGTAGAGGATGTTAAATTTAAAAAGAGCTAAAAGAAGCAAGCTAAAAATTATTTACAGAACTTGCCTTCCTCTCCCCTCCTAGTTCATTCCCAGTTTGTTTTAAATGCCCTCATACAGGACAGCTCAGGAAAGTGGCAGGCTCTTTCATTTTGGGCAGTCTTGAGACATCCCCTTGGTGGTCAGACACACACCTTCTAGCACATTCCAGCCACTCTCCTGCAAACAAGTCCTGTCCTCCTCCATTCTTAGCTCCTGGTGCACAGTAGATGAATCATAGCTATTTACTGAATGAATAAATGTGACTGCGTCATTAGCCCAGCTATAGAGCTTTGTTTCTCTGATTCCTGTTTCTGCCCATTTATGTCTGCTTAATCAGGCAATCCATGGCAAATTGCCTTTTTCTCTTCTTAGGTTTTGGCCTTCAATGGATTCTTATGATCAAGGGTAAGCAATCAAGGGTTAAATGGAAATATTAATTCACTTTGAAATTCCAGGTTAGTGCAGTGGCATATCAGCATCTTTAGAGCAGATAGACCTGGGCTCAGGTCCCATCTCTAAGACCTATCAACTGTGCAGCCTCGTCCTGAGCCTCAGGTTCCCTGTTTCCTCATACATTGTTGTGACAGTGCCTAGTGTGCAAAGGCTGTTTGTAAGTGGTAACAGCTATACCGTTGCCTAAATTAGTATTATATTACATGGCCACACGTCTTCTATTTAATTATGATACACTTTTCTGGTTTGTAGAGCTTTTGTACAGAGTCTCATTTTCCCTTTGCATCGACCTTTTGGGAGTAACAAGGCAGGTGTTTTTTGGGAAAGGAGGGAAGGCAGGCAAGGTTTCAGCATCAACTCCTTCACCCACCAAGGTAGGTCTCAGCCCTTTCCTTGGCAGAACTTCTACAGTGCAGAGCAGAGTCCTCACTAATTTGGGGTGATTTGCCTGTTAAAAAGGGCATCGGCTGTAATACTAAGCCAGAGTTCATAGTTAGCACAAGAGCCACTCAGAGAGGGAGTGGGCTCTTCTTGGCCACTATACTTGTTAGGAAACTTGGGTATCTGCACCACGTCAGCTCTTCATCTCAGCTGGGAACCTAGGGCAGAGCTCTCGTGGCAGATGCCGTTTGATATGTGATGTCGAGGTTTTCAGGAGTCCTCAATTCCAAGTTAGAAATCCCTGGCCAGGGCTCTAATAATTTCTGATTTATTCCCGAACATCAGAATTCCCGAAGTGATGTGTAGGTGTTCAAGTGCATCCTAGGATTCTTCCTTCTTCTGTTTAATCTGAAATCTTGATGACCTGTAGAACAGACCCAAACCATCTTCCACCTTCCCACCTACATCTTCAAACACTGCTTTGGGGAACACATACTTCTCAGAGCGAGTCCCTCAGGGAGATAGCACCTAGAGGCCTGCCACACGTTGGGCACTCCACATTCAGGTCGGGTCAGATAGGTCAGAGGCACGAAAGTTGAGGATCTGGTTAAGAGTTTGTGGAGACCTTCATTCTTTGGTAGTTGGTGCTTTTTAGATCAACAATACCATATGGAATAATTTTCTAAACTTACATCTGGTTATTCTGATTCATGGAGTGTATATTATAAGAAAGTACAAGAATCCAATTACTTAAAACTATTGTCTAGAGAGCAGAGAAGGAAGAAATTCACAAGATATGTGTTGAGTCAAAGTGAATATATAAATATATAATGGTTTAAGATATCTGCAAAAGTATGAAGGAATTCATAACATTTGGGAAGTTTAATGCATTGTACTCATTTTACTTTTTTGCTTTTATACAATCTTTGTGAGTAATATCTAAGACTCCCTTCAGAATCAGGAATTAAATGCCTGCAATATATAAAATTATCATTACCTCTAAATTACTTAACTTTATAGTGATGGAATAAGAGTCCTCTCAAATACAATGCTCAGGTATGCTCGTGTAAATTTAAAAATGCTAATGTTTTCCCCTAATTATTTTAATGATTACATTGAAAACAAGCATTTAAAATAAAGGAAAAATCTTATTTTCAAGTTAAATACTCCCTTACAATTTTTATATTTTAGCTAGAAGAACCACACCTCTTTTGGAATACATTAAAAATAGAAAATTAGAAAAGCAGGTAAGTATGGCCTTTTACATGATGAATATTCTTTCTGTTTCTGCCACATCCATGGAAACAATTTATACATGTACTTTTCTTTCTCTTTAGAGAATTCGAGAAGAGAAGCGAGAAGAGCGGAGGAGGAGGGAATTGGAAAAGAAACGTTTACGGGAAGAAGAAAAAAGAAAGAGAAGAGAGGAGGAAAGATGTAAGAGAAAAGAAGCAGACAAACAAAAGAAAACTGCTGAGAAAGAAGTAAGGATTAAGGTAATTTGGAAGAGACCTTTCATTTCTTTTTACCCAGAAATGGTTCTACTCCGCTAATCATACCTTTTAGGTATTTTAGCTTTTTAGAATTTTAAGAACCATTTTCAATTCAGCTATTCTTTTATTATTATGACTCCTTTTCTCTGTTCTACAACAGTAGTTCTCAAACTGTGTTCCCTGAGCCCTTGGGGTTCCCTGCACATGCTATGTTTGAGTGGACCGAGTGGGTGGAAGGGTGGAAGAGGACTGGCTTCCTGGGTGTGATGGGAGTACTTCCCCCAGAGGAGCCCCACATCTAAATGTCATAGATTGGGTTTCTGCTTACATTTTCCTTTAAAGAAAATTTTTCCTGACTAAAAAAATACACATTTGAAAACCACAGGCTCAGTGTACACTAGCCTTTCTGTATGAAGGCTGACTCGCAGACTGGGTTTTATCATTTCTTTTGTGGTAGCAACAATGGTTTCTATTTCTCTTGCCCATTTTCTCCTTTGACTGATGCATTCATTTAGGAGGGTAATTTAACACATAGAGGGAATTTTTCTCTGTATAAAATACATTGCCCCAAATTGGGGTCAGCCCTTAACCTTATTAGTGTTCTGCTCAGATGACATTATTAAACCTCGGTTTCAACCAAATGTGCATCTTACCTCACTCTACAAAGGGCATAAAGTGCCTTATAGGATTCATTAAAATTGTGTGACATAAAGAAGAAAAAATCAAAGGTCAGTACTTACGGGAAGATAGAGTAGAAAAGAAAAGGATGAGGAAGAGATCACAGTCTCTATCATTGAGCCATTGATTAGTTTCTGTTACTCTTGGCAGTCAGAAACAGAAAATTTGACCAGAAGCATAGTTTTCATTATCCGTGAGGAGAAAACATGCCAGTTCTTCGAGGGAAGCAAAGCTTTTTCTAGGCCTTTGCTTCCAAAACACTTTCTCCCATAGGGAGTCATACTGAGTTCAGTAGCAGTGGAGGGAACAATTTTTTAACAACACTCCTATGAAAACAAACCGGCATTTGTATCAGTCAGGACTGCCTAGATTATGTTGCAGTAACAAATAGTCTCAAAATCTCATTGGTTTTGTAAACTTCAAATTCTTTTCTTGTTCATGGTATATGTCATTGTTGTGCATTGCTCATCGTAGCCATCCAGTGACCCAGGGTGATATAGGCTTCATCTTGGCATTTACTTCCACAATCTTTATGACAGGTGTAGGGAATATATAAGATGGGAAATTGCACATTAGTTCTTAAATCTTCCACATGGAAGTGACACGTACCGTCTGCTCACATTTCACTAGCCAAACAAGCCACATGGCCCACCTAATCTCAAATAGCTAATCAAATGAAACCATAATATTACAAGGACGGTCTTTATCATTGTAGAAATTCAGCTCTGTCACAACCAGGGACAATGTAAATTTTATGGTCACAGATGTGCGAATATTGTCTAACCTCATTTACCTTTCTAAACAAAGAGTAATAGCTAACCCAGATTCTAATGTTTTGCATTCTCAAAAGCACTTTTGCCGACATCTTCGAGAGTTTTCCAGGAAGAATAATTGAATCCTGTAGCCTACAATTTTGACCTTAATTTTAAGTAAGACTTCACGTATTTGGAGTATAGCATTTACTCCTACAGTTTGGAGTATGGAATTAGAATACAGAATAAGTCAAAGAAATAAAATAAATTTAAGTCAGTTAAAGTAAATGTAGGATCCTTTATATAGAAAAAAAGAAATCAAAACTTAAACATAGCAAGAGAAAGGGTTAGTCTGGTCCAAATCTGACAGAACAAAATCTCAGTGGCAGAACAAACCCGATGACATGAGTAGTCCACAGCTTCCATCCTTAGGAGTGTCTGGTATTCTGACCTAAGCATACATATCCAACCCACGTTTATCCTTTAATAAGTATCTGTGCTCAATTTCGGGGTGTTTGACTTATGAATGATTTGGAGAATTTAAATTAAAAAACAAAAACAAAAACATGGAAACACAAAATCTGTGAAGAAATGCCAAAAGAATTTGTATTTATAGCCTAAAAAGAGAAAGGCAGAGAGATATCCTCATGGCTATTTTTAACAATAGAGAAATATGATACAAGAAGAGAAACCCAGCAGTTTTTTATTTTCCTCTGAGGACTCTAAAACTAAGCTGTGAACTTACGTTGAAGTCGGAAGTTAGGTTACCGAAGTTACAGATACAATCCCTGAATATATAAATTTGTAGGGTATAGGTTACATTACATAAAAAAAGTTGTGTGATTTTTTTTTCACAAAGCTCTCTTTAAAAACGAATGTTTTTAAAGCACACCAGACCTGGCGCCTGCTTACACCTCCTAATGTGTCGTGTGGCCCTGGCCTGCCCTTCCTCCCTCCCTCCCTCCCTTTTTCCCTTCCTTCCTTTCTTCCTTTCTTTCTCCTTCCTTCCTCTGCCAGGCTAATTTCACCCTAGGCCTCTGCTTGCTTTTCTCCACAGTGAGCTCTTCTCCCAGACTTAGGCTTTCTCATAAGTGGCTTCTTTTCATCATCTGGTCTCTGTTCACTTCTTATTTTCACAGAGAGCCCTTCCTTAACCCCCTTGAGAAACCATTCCTCCTCTCCCTCTCACCCCGTATCTCTCTGTCTTTTTATTCGGTTCATAGCATTTCATACCACCTGCGGTTATCTTGTTCACTTTTTCTATTTTTGTCACTGTACGCACCATTCTTCCACCCCTATGGATATCACTGCTGCAGCTGGAATATCAAGTGTAAGTTCCTTAATTGGGGGCACTTGTCCCTTGTTCACAACTATATTCCTGGCACTTAGCACAGGGCCTTTCTCCCTGGTTCCTGGCACACAGCCCTTAAAACCCTTGTAACTTCTGGAGTGATAAGATGTCTTCTGTATAATAATGAGATGATGGAAGCTGATGCTCTGGAGAGCTTCAGGATGGAGGCTGGTCACCAGAAAGACCAAGGCATGATTAGAGAGTTGGAACTTTCAGCTCCACCCCCTGACCCCTGGAGAGGAGAGAGGGTTGGAGATTGATTTCACTTATCGGTAGCCAATGATTTAACCAATCTTGTGTAATACAGCCTCTATAAAAGTCCCTGAAGTATGAAGTCTGGGGTTTGGAGTGCTTCCAAGCTGGTGAACACATCGAGCCTGAAGGGGGTGTCGCCGCAGAGAAAGCTCCAAACTGTTCCCTGTACCTTGCCCTGTGAGCCTCTCTCATTTGGCTGTTCCTGAGTTGTATCCTTTGTAGTAAACCAGCCATAGTAAGTAAAACACTTTCCCAAGTTCCACGAGTCATTCTCATTCAAGAACCTCGTGAATTTATAGCCATTAGGTCAGAAGTACCGGTGACAACCTTGGAATTTCGACTGGCATCTGAAGTGGCGACAGTTCTGTGAGATCTGATGTTAATTCTGATAGATAATGTCAGAGCTTAATTGAATTGTAGGTCACCAGCCTGTGTTGCAGAGCTGGGGAAGTGGTTTTGGAAGAGACACCACACATTTGGTTTCAGAAGTATTATGAGTAAAAACAGTTCGTAGATGTACAAATTTTTTGTTGGTTGGATGGATGAATGCAGATACATACTATTGCACTTCTCTATGGTTTGCATTTATTACAAACCTATGTTACTTTTGTAATTTAAAAGGTGGGTAGTTTTTTGAAATGAAATGTTTAAATTCAAAGATCCCACAAAGGCAGATTAAGAATGTATACACTGGTAACATAATGCATACCTTTGCTGAGAAGCAACTTTTTTTATTTTGCATTACATTATATGTTTCTTTCTTAAATGAACTCATTTAGTCCAAATATATCTGTTTATAGTCTTGCTATACTGCAATTTAAAATAGGTTTAGTTTTGTAAGTGAGAACAAAATTCTCAGAAGTAGATCTTCCATTTCTATTCTACAAACTGACTCTCTACCTGTGATACTTAGATTTCAAAGGGTAAGCTGTACAGGGAACTGGGAGGGAGGCCCAATAAAAGGCATACCAAACTAAATGCATCATGGCAAACTGCTAAGTCTGTTTCAAGAAATAATAAGTGTTTCGAAAACCTAAAACTGTTCTAAAAGTCATCAATATAAAGCAGCCTTTTAAAAAATGTTTTTTCCTTATTACAAAAGTAATACTTATTCATTTTAGAAAAACTAGAACCTGTAGATGAAGGGAAAGAAAATCATTTCAGTTCTGCCACCTAAAAATAATCACTATTAACACAGCGTTGCAAGCCTTCTAGACATTCTTCTGTGTGTATGTATCAACAAAGAAATAGGAATCAGATTATTCTGTTTTGTGGAATTCCTTTATTCAGTAATGCAAGCATCAATTCATCACACTAACTATCCCAAATCATTTTTCAGAAGTTCAGAGTATTTCAGTGACTGGATGTTGTCCTAGGTGTTTAACCAAAAACCTGTTCATTGGACCTTTACCTTATATTTTTTTGCTATTCAAACATTTGGGCTCAATAGTGGTGATATTTCTAACTATTTATTAAACAACCTCTTTTATAGTATACTCCTAAAGTTATATTTTACTAACATTATACTTTCTCAGCTTCTTAAGAAACCAGAAAAGGGAGGGGAAGCAGCTACTGAGAAAACGGAAGAACAAGGAGAGGAAATTGATGCTGGAGATGGACAACGGGAAGCCTGCCCTAGCTGTGCTGTTGTGAAGGCCAAGCCCTGGGAGAGCACATAGGACAGGCGCAGGGAAAAGTGAGCCCTGCACTTTTGTTTCTTTGACCACATTAAGCATCACTGCACTGTCATCAAGTCATAGACATATATCCTTTCTCATTACGCATGCTTGTATTTCATAGTATTCTTGGAATTCTTGAAAGCTTGTCCATGTTTTTATTTCTCTATGGTCATGCTAGGAACTTGGTAAACCATTTAGTCTGCAGCCTCAAGTCTGTCTTTGAACCAGGGAAAGGTCCTTCTCTAATTTCCTTCACTATGGCCTTTCCTTGTCTCTTCCTTTGGATTCCTGTTATTGCAGTTTAGGTCTTCAGGATCTTCTTCCCAGTCTCTTTTCCTTCATGGTCTTTATTAGTTTATAATTGTCCTCTGTGTTTCGAGATATCTTGCCCGTTTGATCTTGCATACTTCCTTTAATTTGTCTACAGAGTTGTAAATTTGAGAACCCAGTCTTTTAGGTACTGAAAGTCTTTTGTGCTACAGAGATAGAATTCTAAGGGCTGTAATTCCTTTGTTGGAGTTGTTGTCCCTCTGGTCCCACTGTGGAATCTGACCTGCAGCTGTGGATCTGGTGTTCATCAGTCCTGCCTCTCTCTGGCGATGTGTCCTTAGGCACATAGGTCTTTGCCTGCTCAGGATACGACTTCATGAAAGGAGCTGGGCAGGGCTTCTGTGGGAACAGGACACACACAGCAATCTCTACACAGGGGCCAGAGAGAGACCAGCCCCTCCCTGCTGCCCTTGATTGTGTACCCACGGTGTTTGGACACCTCCCTACAATCAGTGGGGCCACACGCAGCTGGGCTTCTTGTCCTCTTGACCCAGGGCTCCTGCCCATGTGCTTTATCTGGACACACACAGACCTTCCTGGAGCCTAGGGATGCTCTGCTCACTGGGATGTCTGGAAGAGGATTTGACTTAGGAGGGGAGATGGCAAGGTCATGGGATTAGGCTGCTGTTTGCCTAGGATCACATGCATCTGAATGACTTCTTACTGCCTTTATTGCCCAGTCATAATAAAGTTTTTCTCTCTCTCTTTTTGGCAGTTCTGGTTTATTGGTTTGTTTATAAAATTAAGTTATTCATGATTATCAAGTCTGTGATGTGTTAGCACTCTGGTTTATGTTACCGGTATTTGTATTATTATTGCTTATGATATAAGAGTGCTTCTGTCATGTTTCTGGCACCAGTTCATGCTTCGCTTATAGATCTTTTTGTTGCCACCAGTCCTGCTGCTTCTGTATGTGAGGGAGCCACAGATTGTGTGTGAGGACTTTTGTCTGTGGTTCGTGGAAGGACTTTAAGAACCAAATGAGCTAACCTTCCACTTATTTATTTACTATTCATTTAACATTTTGACATGCATAAATACTAAATTTCAGTTAGTTTTAGCTATGCTTGTTGCAGAAGCTAAGCTGTCACTATCAGCTCTCTGTCACGATGGATGTACATCTGGGCTACTGGGAAAGTCACTTGACCACTTGTAATCTCATTTACTTTATCTTTCAAAAGAAGTGATTATATATACTTTAGAGGGTTACTGAGAATATATATAGTACCTTAGCAGAGTGCCTAATATATATGTGTCACGCAAGTATAATGGTAAATATTGTTATTACTATTCATCTTTTCAAGTTTTTTACTGAATGCCTATGGCATGCCCATCTTGTGCAAACTTGGCATACAGTGATAGGCAGACTTCCATATTCTCTGCCTTTTCTGGCGCTTACGGTCTGGAAGGGAAGACAGGTAGTCGACAAGCAGGTTACATAAGGTTACTGATAATTTGTACTGAATCACAGGTCACAAAATGACAGTGGTAAAGAGCAAAAGCATATGGAGAGAAAATTGGGAGAAAAAGAACTTGAAACACAAAGATATCACTTGGATGACAACAGAAAGCTTAAAGCTCACTATGAGTTTGACAAGTTTTCAAGAAGAAATGAAGAAGAGCCGGAATGGGGGAAAAGATTCAGCCCAGACAGAGGGAGGACAGGGAGCCAGGACAGTGGCATCCTTATAGAAGCAGCAGAGAGACCAGAGAAAGAGCAGAAGAGTGAGGGGGACCTGGCACCCAAAAAGGAACGTGTGGGAAACAGGGTTCCTTTATTCATTTAAGATAATCTGTCAGTCATCTGTCTGTACTAAAAGTATAAGGTATACTTCGGCAGGCTCATGACTGCTTTTCCAAACAGAAATTCTTTTATTTAACAAAAAAAGGAAAATCTATACAGGGTACAGGATTACACACTCTTGCCAGTGAGAAGCCTGCCCTCACTGAATCCTGCGTTGTCTTAGGGAGTGTGCTGCCCTGAGAGTCTGTGTTTGCTAGAGGAGTCATTCTTGTCTACTTAGTGGGTACCAAGTGCTGAATGTCAAATCCAAAAATAGAACCAGCCTTCTTATTTCCTCAGTGAATCAAGTATTTTTCACCAGGGGAAAAAAAGCTTTCATTTAGTTTAAAACTAGCACATTTGTACCATTTGCTAGAGAATAAATAACGGTATATTATCAGATTTACCCCTAAGACAGAAAGGAAAATATTAATGACATTTCATGGAACTTTCTTTTCCATTATTAACAATGTCTGATTATTAATGGACAATCAAATGGCTCAGAAACACTCATAAGTTAGATCTGCACAATCAACACAGGATTGAGATTGCCCACTTGGTCCAAGAAACAGCTTTT
Organism: Pteropus vampyrus; assembly: GCF_000151845.1. Taxonomy (NCBI): domain Eukaryota; kingdom Metazoa; phylum Chordata; class Mammalia; order Chiroptera; family Pteropodidae; genus Pteropus; species Pteropus vampyrus. The sequence continues at coordinate 1,915,791 of NW_011889144.1, forward strand.
CTTTCAGAAGTTTGAGGTTACTTTATATTCAGATCACATTGTCATAGAGACGCACTATAAATGGCCAGGGCCAGACCCCATGATGCTGTCAGTTCCCCGCAGCCTGGCCTCTAGGTGAGCTAAGGGGACTGACTGACTGCTGCCCTGGCTACAGGTCACACCCACCACCCACCCTGTCCCTGACCCTGGCAGCCACTCTCTGTTCTCTGTCTTTATGACTTAGTCATTTCAGGAATGCTATATAAATGGAAACAGAGTATGTATCCTTTTGAGACTGGCTTTTTCACTCAGCATGATTCCCTTCAGATCCATCCAAGTTCCTGTGGTATCAGTAATGTTGATTTTCTAAATGTTTCCAGTAAAGGCGAGGGAGATCTCCAGAAAAGCCAGAACCTTCTGTCTTCACCCTTGACTAATCACGTCTACATCACAAAAGGTTTCTGTAGCTGCTTTAACCTCAGGTACATTGAGTACAGCCATGGGTCTCACTGATGGGGATTGTTCCTCTGAACACTTGTTTTTCAACTGCCATTTTGTTTAGCAGGAGTGAGTGATTTTGGTATTTGCACAGCTTCAGGTATGGGAACTCATGATGATGCCTTCTGTCAATTAAATCTGCAATGCTGTAGTGGTGATAAAGTGCTTTGTGGGTAATAGCTCCTTTCTTACCAAGCCTGGCAGGTTACGATGTGCTTTTAGGATCAGTTTATAACTCTGTCTGTACACACAGATGTTACACTGGTGAAAAGCAGAGCCATGCTTGTTGGCCCAGCAGAAGGTGGCCTGTGAAGCCTGCATCTCTGCCTACATACAGGTTCAGATCCATGGGGCCGACCAAGGCCTTTCCAACTCTTTTCATTGGCCCAGCTTATATTAAGGAAAAGAATATTCCAATTATCTCAGGCGGTGCCTGTGGGGCTTCCACACAAAGCCCAGGAGTGGGTAAAGGTGAGACGTCAGTGGGACATGTCCACTCACGTCGCACTGTCCATGCGCTCCAGCTCCAGGTGGCCGTGGAAAGGCTAAGTCTGCTGCTGCTATGTCACATTCACAGAGGAGGAAGGAATGTTGAGGCGGAGCCTTCCTCCCTGGGCTGTAAACTCCACTGAGCTGGGATGGGTCGCTCCCTCCCTCATCTTGAGCGCTGGCTTCCCTGGGAGGAGGAATGGTTCCTGCTGGGATTACAAGTCTCAGCCTTCAGAATCTCTCTGCCCTTCCCTGGCTTCAACGTCCTCATTCCCAGAAGCTGTTTAATTGCATTTCATGTACTTTATTCAGTCTGTTTTTATTCTACCACATCTAAGAGTTAAAGACAATGGGTTAGTATTTTCTATAAAGGGGATAGTTCAGAAATAATCTATGTGGAAATTGCTTATGACGAATGTTAATAACAGTTTAGTTTAGCACTCTAAAAGTCACCACGCTGAGGGACCATGCCTCATTTTGTTTCAGACCTCAGGTTCACTGCATAGCGAGTCTGAGGGACTGAGATGTGTGTATTTGACTTGTCATATCTCAAACTGGGAGAAGAACGCCATGACTGTACTATTTCCAGAGAGTATTCTAGGTTTGAGCAATAACATATTAATTGTATTTATTTTCATGGCTTTTTTTTTTTTTTTTTTTTTTTACTTTACCGCAAAATGCTTTGTTTTTGAGATAGTGATGTGAAAAAGGCTGATTTTTAGCTGCAAGATTGATAGTCTCTAAATAATTAGGATCCTCAGGCCCTAGAAATAGAGGCGTTGCTCCCTCCTGTGCTGCAAGCTCTTGGAAGTGTAACCCACCTTTCTGTCCTGGCAGGACTGGCCGGCCTTGCAGCTGTACCAGCCAGGAGCTTGCATGAGAATACAGGGATGTGGTGGAAGATACTCTGAAGAGGGCCACGATGGAAGGAGGGCTGAGGCAGAAGATTCAACAGGGGCTGGTTCCAAGAAGAGCGAAGAGGTGGAGTGAACCAGTGTGCATGCTGCGGTTGTGGCATGGGTAAGCTCCCATTCCAAATTCCAGGGATTAGAAAAGGCATTCCAGAAATGTATAAGTGAGCCTGGAATATAACCTGCAAGGTGAATTTACTCCTTATAAAGAAATTAGAAACTAGAAACACGAAGGTGGCATAGAAAATTTTTTTAAAAATTTAAGTTTTCTTAGATTTTACCATTTCTAGTATAAATTAGTATATAGCATTTAGCCAAAACAGAAAAGATAATCTCCTTTGGAAAGTAGAAAAGTATGTCCAAAACAGGGAAGAACATTAGTATGGTGTCAGTGTGAATTCTGAAGCACTTTAAAGGTGACACAGGAATAACTTGCACGTTACATTTTACACGTTCTATTGGGATTGTAGCTTATTGTGCTTCTTGTTGGTTTTCTCTGTGAGCCATGGTTTCTGGGGAGTGAGCAGCTCTCATTCCATTATAACCTTTGTAATTCAGCCACTTATGCGCCTTCTATCATAACATTCTAGGAAGTCTGTTGTGTTGTAATCTCTCTGATAGGAATCTTAACACTATGTAAAGCTCAACAATTTTAATTATTGCCCTTTTGACAACTTGTCCACTGACTTGATGAAAATAGTTTCTCAGTCTTTTGATGGATGTGCTCATGGTTTATAACCACTATGTTTTAAGGAATACTGTGATACATTGCCTTGGGACACAGATAACTTACATACAGCATCTAGGGCTTTTCTTTTTTGCAGTCTGAATTAGTTTTAAAGTGACTTTATGGAGCTTTCTGTAACTATGCATTTTACAATATTTTTTCCTTTTAGTGAAATTTTAAAATGTTCGTTTACTTTTGGCACTGTGCTTTGAACCCCTTATTAAATAAAAATTTTAGTAGCAATGGATTCGAAGTCCAGTTATGGTATTTTTCCTATATAGAAATTTACATAAGAATTTGCTTTTTAACATGTAGCTTTTATTGTCTGAATGTTTTATTGATTATATCTATTCCTTATTAAATATGAAATGTTTGTCAAAATAAGAATTACTTATTTATCCTTAAAAACATGTGCTTGTTGGACACATAGTTTTATGGCATTTCTGTGCTCTTGCTCTTGACTCCTAAACTCCAAGAATTTGGTGGGGAAGGGGAGAAAGACTTGCTATGGATTCAGTGAGGTCCACATGATCCAGCGGAACCAAGCCTGGCTGAAAAGGAATAGACAGTAAATATTTTACACTTTGCAGGCTATATTATCTCTGTCACATCTACTAAACTGCTGCTGTTGTGAGAAAGCAGCCTTAGACAATACAGGCAGGGCTGTATTCCAATAAAACTTTATAAAAACAGGCAGCAGGCCATATTTAGCCTGTGGACCATAGTTTGCTGGTGCCTGGTCAGAGTATGGATCAGAATGAATCAGACGGTGAGATGCTGTGGTCCTTGCTGCTCATTTTGGCTTTGATCTGGAGACTTCCAGACCTGGGAGTCTAGGAAATAGTAAATCTCATTTCTAGGGCCCCTATTTTGGTTTTGTTGGTTTGTTGGATTGTTTGTTTTTGGTGATCAAACCTGCAGATCTTTAGTGCTCATTTTCAAAGTTTGTGGTTTAAAACAATGGTTCTCATACTTTTTGGTCTTAGGAATTCTTTATAATCTTAAATATTATTGGCGACCCCATGAACTTTTAGCAATTAGGTTATATCGACTACTGATATTTACTGTATTAAAAGTTAAAATAAATGTTTAAAGCACAAGAATACATAAATACATGTTTCATTTACTGTCAGTAACATCACTGCACATCGTGTAGTCTCTGGAAAACTCCACTGTACACTCATGAGAGGATTGGAGTGAAAAGCTGAATAAATTCTTAGTCTTACTATAAAAGTAGTTATACCATGGGAGGGACCAAGATGGTGACAGGTAGGCAAGTCTGAGACACACTCTCAATATACACCCCAATTCCAGCAAGTCACCATAAAATCAGGAAGGAACTCCCAATTCCCAGCTTGTCCTTGAGAAGAACCTAGAGTCCCCATATTTAGTACCCAACTTTTAAGGCTCCCACCTAAGGGACAGGCCCACAAAACACCTAGCTCTGTAAGCCAGTGGGATGTGCATCAATGAGACCCACAAGACTATAGCAAACAAAGAAGCAGTTCTTTACAGGTATGCTGGAGAACTCTCTGTGGCTATCCCCCCAGGGCTCAGTACAGACCAGAGCAGGCAAAACGACCTAACTCACTCAGTTCCTCCCTGCAAGGGATTTGACTGCATACTGTCATACCTGCTACCTCAGGCTCCAGCTTCTAATCAGTTTACATATGGAAACTGACTGGGATTGAAATCTAACCCAGCAGTCCCCAAACTATTTGGCACCAGAGACCGGTGCTCCTATGAGAATCTAATGCCTGATGATATGAGGTGGAGCTGAGGCAATGATGCAGCTAGGGAGCAGCTGCAAATACAGATGAACCTTCACTCACCAGCCGCTTACTTCCTGCTGTGCAGCCTGGTTCCTAACAGACCATGGACCTGTAGTAGTCCATGGTCCATGGCTTAGGGGTTGGGGACCTCTGATCTAACCTATACATACAGCCTAGCATAGACTAACTTATTTAGAATTTATAACTTTGCTTAGATTAACTTAGACCCACTTAGACCCAATTAGATCATCCTAGATTTTATAAGGTTTGTGTAAGCATATCCCGTACTTTGTTGAGTTTAACAGAAAGGCTGAGACTTAATTAAACTTCCTTCCATGCCTATGAGATCCCTGACATTGATGATCACCAGAGTCGTTTTTCAGAACAAGCCCAGGAAGTTTTGCAGGACCAGTGGGTTGATCTGGCTGAAACGGCCTGAAGCTTGGAGGACCCTCTAGTGACCTCTTCATGAACTTTTTGCATCATACCCTCATTATAATACTAAAATCTCCTCCCAGGAGCAGATACTTTTCACCATTCTTGAACATGCAAGTATGTATAGCCATGTTTTCTAACTGTGCACAGTGCAGTAAGGTCCCTACCTGTACATGCGAAGACACAGTTCACCTGGATATTTATGCATGATTTCTCTGAATAAAGGCAAATCTGATCCTTTGTTTGGGGATGCACCACTTTGGGACTGATCCCAGTGTGCTCTTGCTCGCAGGCTCGCAATAAAGTTCTTTCTCATAAAATCATCTGAGAGTTGTCTGTTGGCTGACAGCTATGAGTCTGGGAACAGGATACTCCCCTTTGGGACACTGATAGATCTTGACATACCCTCAACTACTGGGAGCCACTAAGAACATAGACAGTGGCTTGGACAATCACAGAGGTTAAAGAGGCAACCAGCGGTTTGGGCCAGGCTGATTAACCAGGTTCATCTCCTATATGAGAACAGTCTTTCAAGACTGGGAGAGATGGCTATTTAATGCACAGAAACCAACACAGAGTCATGGAAAATGAAGAAATAAAGGAATATGTTCCAAATAAAAGAACAAGATAAATTTCCAGAAATAGATCTGGATAATGAAAAGGAGATAAGTGATTTACCCCACAGAGAGTTCAAAATGATCATAAGGTCACCAAGGTCAGGAAAGCAATGCATGAACAAAGAATTTCAACAGAGATTGAAAATGTTAAAAAGTACTAAACAGAAATCTTAGAGTTGAACAATACAATAACAACAGAAAAATTCAATAGGCACCTTCAACATCAGACTAAATCAAGTAGAAGGAGCAGCAGACTCGAAGGCAGGGCAGTAGTATTCATCCAATCAGAGGAGAAAGAAGAAAAAAGAATGGAAAAGAGTAAAGATAGCTTAAGGGACTTATAGGACAGTAACAAACAGACCAATGTACGCATTATAGGTACCCAGAAGGAGAAGGGGGGGATCATAATTTCAATCCAAAATAATAGCAGAGGATGTTTAGTTGTTGTTATTTTGTTATTTATAGAGAAAACATCAATGAAAAAGACCCAGAGCTAGTGCCACATCACAATCTAGATTTGGGCTTCCAAGAGTTGCTTTGCACTAGAGGTTTGTTCCAAGTTCAGTTGGAATAATCAACTTAATTCTTGGGGAAAAAACAAAGTAAAGCAGCCTTACAAATGCCTGCAGCCGCAATGAACTTTGTTTCTAAAAGTGGATTTCACAACCGAAGTTAAAAGGCTCCAAAGAAGAAACCTAGAATTCCAGGGTTCCAGAGGCTCCCTACATTCCACAATCCCTTCTAGACCCAAGAGGCTCCCTTCTTCAGATAAGAAAGCATAAAACACCAAAGGAACAAATATGCATCTACAAATTGATATTTCATTGACAAATCACCCAAGACAGCTCATCTTCATATCTTCACCAACTGCAGAAATAGTAAATTGATATATTGCCACCAGTTTCTGGGCTCTAACCAGTTCTTTAACTGGAAATTGTATGGTATGAATGACAGATTAAACTTCCTTCCCAGAGGTAAGGTAATAATAAAGGTTTGCAAGTTATTTTGGTAATGCTGATATAGCAACACTTAAAATTATTAGATGTTTTTACAATATAGACAAAATAAGAAAAACAGCACTCTGTATATGCCCTTACTGAATTTCACAACATAACTTCATATTAAAGGTAACGATCACAAAAGTTAACATGTAAAACTTGGTAAGCGTTTAAAGATCCTCTCATTTTTGCATTTGAAATGTAGTTTAAAAAGTGCATTTATTTGCAATTTTATTAAGACGGAATTTTTTTTTTTACTGTTTATTGGACATTTGCTTCTACTTTTGTAAATAAGCTGTCTTTTGCCTGTATCTCTAGTGGGGTGTTCAACTTATTTTTTTATAAAGAACTTTTTGATGTTAGAGTTCATTTCAAAATTGGGTCTTGGAGGATGAAAAGGGTTTGTCTTGGTAAAGATGAACAGTGTTCATTTATATGTGGTCCTCCTTACCACGTCTCCATCCCAGCAGGGAGTCGTGTCCCTGGGTGGGTAAGTGCACTCTTCAAGCCCAGGCAGGTGCTTCAAGCCAGGAAGAGTCCATGGAGCACAAGTGGAAAAAAAAAGTTTTAAAACCTTTAGTTACAGGGAAAGTTTTCTTTTAAAGCTATTAAATCTAATCAAAATTAATGGGTCACTTTGCTATAAAAAAATCTTAAATTTTCCTAAAATGCACCTGTTACTCTATAAACGTTAGAAGTCGGATTATTTCCAGAAACTAAAGAATGCAGGATATTAAATTCGGCGTGAAAAGGCTACAGCAAAGAACAGTAGAACAGACTGAAGATGCCCGCAACTGAGGTCGAGTGAATGCCGTTTGCTCGCACAGGTGAACCTGGCGGCGATGCCATTTGCTCACAAAGGGGAACCTGGAGACGCATTTGTTCACGCACGATAACCTGGCGAGATGCCGTTTGCTCACGCAGGTACACCTGGAGGCAATACCGTTTGCTCACACAGGGGAACCTGCTCTGAAACGGGCGGGAACGCCGGTGAGGATCTGCTTGTTTTACCCTAACAGGTTCTACCCCTGCCTGCGGGTTACGAATCTGAAGCCCTAGAGCTCTTCCTTGTGCGGCATCTTCTCGGTTGGGCGGCCTCAGGCCGGTGCTCGGCCCCTCGACCTGGAGGGAGGAGACGGAGGGCGATTGCCCGCTCTGACCGCTCGGGTCTGGACAGTTGGGCCCCTCTCCCACCCCGCGCAAACGCGCGGGCACTGCCAGAGGTGTGGCCCCAGGGGCTGCGTGAGGTACTTCCTGGAGAGGGCGGCAGACACGTCACCTCCGGGGACAGGGCGGGCCGCTCCACTTGCCGACGCATTCTCGGCAAAGATGCTCCCGGCGATCAGCGATCTGATTGGCCCGGGCGGAAGGGCGCGCGGCGCCAAACTCATTTCCCGTCAGTCCCCGCCTGCCCGTCCCGCGGCCGCGCGCACGCTCGCGCGTTCAGAGCCCGCGCCTGCGCTTCGCCGCCATTCGGGAGGCCGCCGCTCTACAGGGCTTCGCGAAGCCGCTGAGGACTGCGAGCCCGGCTTCCCGCAGATCTTCGCTCACCTGGACGCCGCCGCAGCCCAGCGGTGAGAAGCGGGGCGGGCAGGGAGGGGCGTCGTTCCGGTGCGCAGATCCCAAAGCCCGTGTCCTGAGGAAGCCTAGGGCGTCCACGGAGGGGCCTGCACCCCGTCGGCTCACGCCCTGTCCGGCGGAAGGACCCCTCCCCAGAGGCCGCGGGCGGGGTGAACTCTCGGGGACTTGGGGGTGGGGAGGCAGGAAACGTTTTGTTTAAAACCCTGCTGGGAAGTCGGTTCTGGCTCTCAAGGAATGCATTCTTTCCATTTTAATCCTAGATGCAATTTTCTTTGCCCCTAGACTGCGTGGGCTTTTGTCATCGTTGCCGTTTAAAAATCAACTGGACAGCCTACAGAATGGGAGAAATATAATCGTGTATCTGATAAGGGGTTAGTGTCCAGAAAATGTAAAGATGTCTTATAACTCAACAGCAAAAAGCAGTCCAGTTCAAAAATGGGCAAAGGACTTGCGTAGATATTTTCCCAAAGATATACAAATGGCTAGTGAGCGCCATTAGCCATCAAAGTTATGAAAATGAAAACCAGAAGATACACCATATAACCATTAGGTTGGCTGTTTTAAAAAAATCACAAGTGACGGCAAGGATGCGGAGAAATTGGAACACTTGTGGGTTGCTATCGGGGTTGTAAAATGGTGCAGCCAGCAGCTGTAGAAAACGGTTTAATGGTTCCTCAAAACTTTAGACAGAGTGTTATTTATGATCCAGCAATTTCACCTCTAGATATAAACTCCTAACGACTGAAAGTAGCGACTCAAATAGGTATCATACATCAGTGTTCATAGCAGCTTTATTCAGAATAGACAAAAGAAACTAAATGTCTGTCAATCGATGGATGGAAAATAAATTATGGTATATACAGTGGAATGTTATTCATCCTTAAAAAGGACTGAAATTCTGGAAACATGCTATAGTATAGATGGGCTAAGGACAAACACTAAAGGACAAATGTTGTATGATTGCAGTCATAGAGACAAAATCCAATAAAGATCCGGCTGGTGGTGGGTGGGGTGAGGATGGGAAGTTATTTAATGAGTACAGAGTGTCTGTTATGATGAAAAGTTCTGGAAATGGATAATGGTGATGGTTTTACAATATTATGAATGTACTTAATTTAAAATTGTGCTTTTAAAATGGTTATTTAAAAATGGAATGGTAAATTTTATGTTATCTTTTGCACAATTTAAAAAAATGTATAGGGAAAGACAAAACTACAGAGATAGTAAAAAGATCAGTGGTTGTTAGGAGCACAGGGAATTGTTGTGGCAGTTAAAGTATTTATGGTTCTGTAATGTTGGCTACATGATACTATACACTTAGGAAATCCCACAGAACTGTATAACATGTAAAGTGACCCCTAATATAAACTGGACTTTAGTTAATAATATATCAGTATTTGTTTGTCAGTTGTAACAAATGTACCACACTAGTACGGGATGTTAATAATAGAAATTGTGTGCAGCCAGGTATGTGAAAACAAAAACTATCTGTTTAATTTTTCTTTAAACATAAAACTGCTCTAAAAAATAAAGTTTACTAATTTTTAAAAAATCAGCTGGGGTAAAGAGTAATGCTAGTGTGTGTGTGGTGTGTATGTATCCCAGTTAGCTTTAAATATGCTCTACATATTGAGTTTTAATTTTAAAAACTACATCAAAATGTTTTAAAAAATGACAAGTGGTGATAGACTAAGGAAGAAAGTGGATGGGAATGGGAATAGGTATGATGCCATATGGCATAGAACCTCATTGAAAATACAGGATGATGGGCTGGCAAAACACTAGTGATTAGAACTTAATGTATTTTAGAGACAACATGTAATCTATAGAGACAAAAAACAGAACTAGATAATTTTTATTAGTTGGACAATTTAGAGTTACTGTCATCGTTAGGCTTAGGAGCTCTGAAAATTAGAAAAAAATTAGTTAGAATCTTAAAGTTAGAAGGAATCTCATTATCTAGCCTCTACCTAGCTGCTGAATTTTGGACTCAACTCTGCAACATTCCCGTGGGAAAGCTAGCATTGCGTTATCACAGAGGTCCAGAATCAAGAAACTAGGGTCTTCTATTGCTTTTTCTGTCTTAATTCATGTGATCTTTGACAAGTCACTTCTCTCCCTAAGCATCAGTTTTCTCAATTGTAAAATGAAGAAGGTAGGCTCCAGTTCTTTGAGGATTCTTCCAGTCTTATCTTGATCAATTGCTTCCAGTTATGGTGGGCTCCTGCTTGACAAAGCAACTTATTTTAGTCCATGATTGAGTTGTTCACAAAACTTTATATATTTTTGTGAAATCTGTTTTGCCGAAATCTGTTTTCCTGCCAGCTTCCATTTGTTGCCTCTAGGACAGCTTACATGTTATCTGTAACTCCTCCCCTTTTGAAGTTAAGTGCCTGTCCTCACAAATGACATGTTTTTAAAGACTGCCCACCATCCTGGTTGCTTTCTTTTGCAAGTTCCTTAGTGTTAGGGACTCAGTTAAAGTGTCCTTCCTGCCCAGAGCTAGAGACTGTGATCTACTGGGATACTCTGCCCAATGCAGACTATGGAATACAGTTCTCTGTAGTGCTATATTCTTCAGTTGTTATTTGGATTCTAAATGTTTGATAAATTTCATCTTGTTGAGTTGGCCTCTTGTTCTGCCTTTTCAAGATCTTAGTAAATTCCACTGTTAGGTTGGTCAAGATATACTAGAAAGAACCTGAATAGATAGCAGAACTTTATTCAGGTCTTCTGTCAGATGTTAAATATTTTCCTGATCTTGAGCAAGTTACTTAATGTCTAGGTTTCTCAAATATAAATTGAAGTTTTAAAGGAGATGGTCCCTGAGGTTTTCTCCTGTCCTAAAATCCAATGACTTCAAGACTAGATGGTAGCTCAGGTCTTTTCTAGTTTTAAAATTCTGTAATCTAAGATCATGTTTCCAATCTTCATGAGAGGATGTTTTAATTAGGTGCTTTCTGAGCACATACTATGTACCAAGGTTATGCAAGGGTCACAGAGGTGAATGGGTAGCCCCTTACTCCAAGAGCCCATGGCCTTCTGTGGAATCAGGCCTCTGTAGTGCCAGAAGATGACTACTACAGTGGAGTTTTGTATACAGCAGGGCGTCCAAGGAAGATTAGGGGGTGCTGGGAATTGGCTAGCATTTAATAAGCAATCCCTCCTGAAGGATGGAGGAACTTGCCTCATGACTGGGTGGCAAGACGTGGAGTGTAAAGGGCTGCAAGCTTGAATTGTCAGGGAATTACAGGTGGGTCAGTACTTTGAGAATGCAGTAGTTGGGCCAGATTGTGAAAAGCTTTATATGCCATGTTCAGTTTTTGTACTGGAGTTGTTGAGGTTATCTTGAGGAATTGTGAGCAGGCAAGTCGCATTAGGTTTTTATGTTTGGAAGATGACTGATAGCAGTATGATAAGTGGATTGAAAGGAAGTGAGACTAGTGGCAGGGAGATAAGGGATCAAAATTAAAGCAGTTGAAAAGGTATAGGGAGTAGAGGGAAGGGTAGATAAATGTTCTAGAACTTAACCAGAAGAGTATATGATCCATCTAGCTTATTCATAGCCAGTTTTTCCCATTCCACTCAAGTTGATAACCTACTACCACCCCAGACTCTTAGCCTTCTCACTGTTGGATAGTGAGAGAAACAGGCAGATTTAATTCTGTTACAGGAGGCACTGATTATCACAGATATAATTTTGATTATCCTTTATTATTATTTTTTTTTTTTAGGTTCAACTTCTCATCTTTGTTCTTCATGTACTACAGGCTATTTTCTGTGGTTTAGTCAAAAAGCCATGTAGACTTGCTGCCCTTTGACGACCACTTTTAAAACTTCTAGTAAGACATCTGGTAAGTCTAGGGAAAAGCATGCTGGTCTTTATTTCTTCCCCACTTTAAAAGTACTTGTCCTGGATTTATAAAGTGTTATTCTACCAGCATTTCTTTGCATATATTTTTGTTTCCCTTTAACGTTCCTCTCTTTTTAAACAAAAAGTTTAGGAGAATATTTTATGAGAACATTTTTGAAAAGTGCTTGGAATTCTTAATGAAAAACTATTGAAGCATACACGCCCATACATAAAATAATATCTGAACATATGCTGATATGCATATATGACAGAATTTGGGGTTTGAGAAGTAAATTCTATAACTTTTTTAAAGTAAGATGTTATTAGAGTATGATAATGAGGCTTAGTAGTAGGCAGGTGTGAGCAGTATAAACTCTGAGGTTGGCCAGAAGAGTTTTTGATAGAAAGAGGAAAGCAGGAGGGCCAGTTGGGAGAAATAGGGAATGATATAGAAGTCAGAGGAGCCATTGGGGTTTAATGCAGACTGAAGGGGATTGGGAATGGATGATGTATTTACTGAGTGGCTCTAGATGAAGAGTGGGAGAGCTGGTGAATGGATAGATTGAGCAGGCAGCAATCGAGGACAAAAGGATTCAGTCCACTCAGAGAAGCCAAGGTGGCTGTCTGCTGATTGAAGCAAGAGCAGTGGGAATTACGCTAAGTGGTATTCATTAAAAACAGGGACTAATTTATAGGAGCAATTGTAGAACATTAAGGTTAGTATAAAATTTCTAAAGAGGCAAGAAAGGGAGAAATATAGTCAATAGAAAATAGAAATAAGGAGAAAGGGTAGAGCTTTACCTACTTGAAGGGGACCACAAGACTGGGGTAGCGATCGGGAAAGTGTATGTGGCTAAAAAGAGGACTAGTTCTCTGTCGTTGTACTGTGTCAGAGATGCCCATTTATGAGATGTGGGTTGGTTTTGATTTTCATTTGATAAATTTGCCAGAAGCATTTTTTAAAAACTTTTCTGAATGTAGAACAGTGTGCTCAGTCATTTCTGTGGGAATAGAAGAAAAACTGCTTCACCCTTACAGTTTATAATCTAATCCATGTATCATACACTTACTGGGCCTTTTGATAACCTCTGTTTTATGAGTTACTATTGGTAAAAGTCGGTAAGGGAGCACATAAAAGAAGAAAACTGTTTTGTTTATGAGACAACACATTATGCCAGGAGAGGAGAGGTGTAGATAAGTAAGTGCTACCTGAAATGAGAAAACAAAAGCACCTTCTCCATAGTCTTGAGAAGTTGGGAAAAGTTTCTGTGTTTAACAGTTTGTTTAATTAAGCTTAAGAAACTTGGACAGAAATCATGAAAATAATGCTTCTCTGCCTTTCACAAGTAGGACTAAAGTATTTTTTGGATGAGCCACTGTGTGTTGGTGAGCCATAACTGCCAGGATGATTTGGAATATATTTAATTACCAGAAACTGAAGGAGTATATATTTTACAGACTACCTTGTAGTTTCTAATGTACTAATAATAGCTAACCTGAGTACTTGCTGTATATTAGATACTGTTCTAAACATGCTATAAAATAAATCCATTTTTACAGTCAAGGAAACTGAAACATGGAAAGGTGTAGGAACTTGATAAAAGCCACATAATGAAGCCAGGACTCAAACCCAGCAAACCTGAGCTCAACATCTGTCAAAATATATATAACACATGACATAATATGATATAATGATAAATAATATGTAATATACCTCACCTCTTTAATATGAGCATACCTTAACTTTTCATTATTTGTATGTATGGCCAGATGGAGTTGTTAAGATAACCTATTCTTTCTACATGTTTTCTTCATTATGTTTTTAATTTTTAAGTTGAAGTTCTTTTTAGAGATTTTTCTTTAGTACTACGTGATTTTATATTTGTATGTGTGTGTGTAGTTCTTAATTTTTTAAAAGACAGGATATTTGTAGGATAACTCAAAAGAAGCTAATACTTTCTGAAGTACTAGTTTGTTTTCTCAATTATTACCTTTTTAACTTTAGACCCCTCAAAAATGCAAATGATACAGGTGACATTACTGACAATTTTGTTTCCTAACATCTTTAAAAACAAAATGCCAGAATTAGAAATAATATTACATTTTTTAAATTAATAGAGATCTTGTGATTATAAGTGTATCTAATCTGTACTGTTGTTTTGAGGAGCAGTAACATGGAAAGAGTATATTGACCATTATTACCATTAGCACAGAGCACATTGTATCCTCTTAGTAGTAGTTAGTAGTTTTGATAAACAATGGGGCATAATTTAATGAGAAAAGATTTTGTAATTCACTTGGTGAATACTTGTGTATGTTCATCATAGTCCATTTGAACAGTATTGGATTCCTGTGCTGAGGACCCTACCAGATGGAACTGTTAGAATAGAAGAGTTGAGTCCAGAATAGAATTATGTACACAAAATTAAGTAAATGCTAAATGGAACATTCCACGTAAGTGGGGAAAAGGGTTGTATAATCAATGTTGTTGAGAAAACAAGTAATTATTTGGGGTGAAAAAATAGGTTGGAACTCTAGCTTACCTCCTTATACCAGATGGATTAATGATACAGATGTAAAATTATTAAAGTGATAGGGAAAATATTGAGTGATTAAAAAAATAACGAAGTGGGAAAACAATTTAAAATAGTCATGAGGAAAATACTTTTAAGTTTTTAATTCTTATGTAAACAAATTGGTTAAAAAAATATTCCATAAAGTCAAGAAACAAATGAAACAAAATATTTTCAATTTTGAAAGAGGTGATTCCTTTTATATACAAAAACTTTATAAATAATTAAAAATGGATAAAGCCTATCTTAGGAGAAGAAATAAACACGGCTAATAAACAAGGAAAAGTATTCAGTGTTTCTCACTAAAGAAAAGCACCTTTAAACAATAGGGAGATACCAGTTTTCACGTAAGAAATAGCAAGAATTTAAAGTTTAATGATAGTGTTGAAGAAGAAGTTGGGGAACCGTTCCTCATATATACAAGGTTGGTATGTAATAGTGCTGTACTGCTTGAGAGTTTGGTAAAATGTATCAATTTTAATTGTAAATAGCCTTTGAACAGGTAGTCTACTCCCGAGGAGGAATTTTTCCTTCAGAAATACCCTCACATTCAAAGATATGTACAAGAAAATTCATTGCTTACTCTGCAAAAATGCCCTAAAAAATGCCTTCTAAATCAGCAGAGCTCCTGAAACCTACACCTGCCCTTTCCATAGAAACTCAGAAACAGCCCAGTTTTGTTTCCAGAATCACCAAAACGTAGTCCTCTTACTTTCCTAGAACCTCGGAAGCCTGGCTCTGTTGTTTCTCTTGAGCCACAGACACCTTTTCTTCTTAAATGAAAGCAGGTTGCAGAACAAAATGTTTAATATCCCATTTGTGTAGAATATATTTATGCATTTGTGTATACATAGAACAATTTTTCAGCGACACACAAGTACAGTGGCTGTCCTTGGAGAGGGATAATGTGTGAGTATCTTGTACTGCATGAATGAGTATGTTTTTAACTGAGCTTCTGTTACTTTTACCACTTAAGACTCACTTAAAGTTTTAAAAAGTCATATTTTCTGGCAAGCAAGTGCCTGCCTCAAGGCTGTCCTTTGAGTTCCCTTTGCTTGGCAAACTCCTTCACATCATTCAAGATCTCTGCTCAAGTGTCTCCTTGACAGCTTCCTCTGCATTGCCCTCCATACTCTTATCTCCCTACTAATGTAAGCACCACATTGCAAGACACCTCTTGAAACCTGTGTGCCTAGAAAAGCATGGGACACAAAGTAATTTATTACATAAATAAAATATTTTAAGATGAATAAAACATTTTAAGATGTTATTTTTATTATTTATTTATTTATTTCATTATTTTTATTTAGTTATTTTTTACAGCAGAAAAGAAAATCTTTTATTAAAAGGGAAAGTACACTTCCAGACGTGGAACCGGGCCTGAGCAAGAGCTCAAAACCAATATGTCGATATTTTTAAAAAGCTATCTTTTCATAGTGAGACTTAATTTAATAAATGCTTTCTGAAATGGATTTAAAGTTTCTTGCTCAGCCTTAAATAACAGCGTGAATTTTGATATTTACTAGCTTTGTGTGCTGATATTCAGGGTTTTAGAGTCAAGGTGTAAGGCACATGCAGTAGATCATTCTGGAGTCAAGCTGTGTCACTGATAGTCATATAATCTGGATAAGTCACTTCTTGGAACCTCAGTTTCTTCATCCATAAATAAAAAAAATAATACTTCAGTCCTATTATTAGGAGGATTAAATGAGAGAATGTATATAAACCTAGCAGAATTCCTGGAACTCAGTTAAAAATTAGTTCATTTCTTCTTATCTTCAAAATCTTTATAGAGATATTAAATAAATGCATATGCCATCCTAGGCTTGAAATTATGCAGTTTTAGAATGGACTAGAACAGCATTTCATTCGATAATGCTTCCTGAAAATAATTTATTTCTACTTTATTGCAGCACTGTTGAAAGTTTTTAAAGAATATAATTGTGTGTATTATAACAGAAAAATGGAAGTATTCCAGGAACTTCGTAAACCATCAGTACGTTTGGAGTGTGACCACTGCAATTTCAGAGGCACAGATTATGAAAACGTACAAATCCACATGGGTACCATCCACCCAGAATTTTGTGATGAAATGGATGCTGGTGGGTTAGGTAAAATGATATTTTACCAGAAAAGTGCAAAGTTATTTCACTGCCATAAATGCTTCTTCACCAGCAAGATGTACTCTAATGTATATTATCACATCACATCCAAACATGCAGCTCCAGAGAAATGGAATGAGAAACCAAAAAATCAGTTAAACAAAGAAATAGATTCTGCGAAAAGCCCTTCTCTTCCTGAACACCAGAAAATGCCCTCTAATTCAGCAGAACTCCTGAAACCTTTACCTGCCCTTCCCATAGAAGCACAAAAACTTGGCCCAGTTTTGTCTCCAGAATCACCAAAACCTACTCCTCTTCTTTCCCTGGAGCCTCAAAAACTTAGCCCTGTTTCTCCTGAGCCACAAACACCTCTACCTTCTCCTGAGCCTCCAAAACCTACCCCTATTTCTTCTCCTGAACTTCCAAAACCAGTCCCTGTTGTTTCTGAATCTCAGAAACCAGTCCCTATTCCTTCTCCAGAACCACAGAAACTTGCTCCTGTTTCTCCCGAACCAGTAAAGGCTACTCTTAATCCCAAACCTCAGAAACACTCCCATTTCCCAGAAACATTGGGGCTGCCTGCAGCCTCGTCTCCAGAGTCACCAGTTCTAGCTGCTTCCCCTGAACCTTGGGGGCCGTCCCCAACTGCATCTCCAGAGTCTCGGAAACCGGCCCGGACAGTCTCCCCTGAGCCAAGGAAGCCATCTCCATCACAGTCTCCTGAACCTTGGAAGCCATTCTCTGCTGTTTCTCCAGAGCCTAGGAGACCAGCCCCAGCTGTGTCACCAGGTTCTTGGAAGCCAGGGCCACCTGGGTCCCCCAGGTCTTGGAAATCCAGCCCTTCAGCATCATCAGGACCTTGGAAACCAGCTAAACCTGCTCCATCTGTGTCTCCTGGACCTTGGAAACCAATTCCTTCTATATCACCTGGACCTTGGAAACCAACTTCATCTGTCTCCCCTGCATCCTGGAAGTCTTCATCAGTCTCACCCGGTTCCTGGAAATCTCCCCCCGCATCTCCTGAGTCATGGAAGTCTGGCCCACCAGAACTCCGAAAGACAACTCCCACCTTGTCACCTGAACACTGGAAGACAGTTCCCCCAGTATCCCCCGAGCTCCGTAAAGCAGGACCTCCCTTGTCCCCTGAGCTTCGCAAACCGGGCCCACCATTGTCCCCAGACATCCGTAGTCCAGCAGGATCTCCAGAGCTCAGAAAACCCTCAGGGTCTCCAGAGCTTTGGAAGCTTTCTCCTGATCAGCGGAAGACTTCTCCTGCTTCACTTGATTTTCCTGAGTCCCAGAAAGGTGCCCGTGGTGGTTCCCCTGATCTCTGGAAGTCGTCTTTTTTTATTGAACCTCAGAAACCTGTCTTCCCTGAGACCCGGAAACCTTCTGGGCCATCTGAGTCCCCTAAAGCGGTCTCCGATATCTGGAAACCTGTTCTTTCCATTGATACTGAGCCTAGAAAACCTGCCCTGTTTTCTGAACCTACCAGAACAGCCCCCCCTGCTTCTCCTGAACCACGAAAACGCACTCTTTTTCCTGAGGCCCGGAAACATGCCCTTTTCCCTGAACTTCCCAAATCTGCTATCTTCTCAGAATCTCAAAAGACAGTTGAGCTTGGTGATGAACTACCAACAGATGCCATAGATGATCAAAAGTGTGATATTTTAGTTCAGGAAGAACTACTAGCTACACCTAAGAAACTCTTAGAAGACACTTTATTTCCTTCTTCAAAGAAGCTCAAGAAAGACAACCAAGAAAACTCTGATGCTGAGCTTAGTAGTAGTGAGTATATAAAAGCAGATTTGGATGCGATAGATAGTAAGGGCCAGGAATCAAGCAGTGATCAAGAGCAAGTTGATGTGGAATCTATTGATTTTAGTAAAGAGAACAAAATGGACATGACTAGTCCAGAGCAGTCCAAAAATGTACTACAATTTACCGAAGAAAAAGAAGCTTTTATCTCTGAAGAAGAGATTGCAAAATATATGAAGCGTGGAAAAGGAAAGTATTATTGCAAAATTTGTTGCTGTCGTGCTATGAAGAAAGGTGCTGTTTTGCATCATTTGGTTAATAAGCATAATGTCCATAGCCCTTACAAATGCACAATTTGTGGAAAGGCTTTTCTTTTGGAATCCCTCCTCAAAAATCATGTAGCAGCCCATGGGCAAAGTTTGCTTAAGTGTCCACGTTGTAATTTTGAATCAAATTTCCCAAGAGGCTTTAAGAAACATTTAACTCATTGTCAAAGCCGGCATAATGAAGAGGCAAATAAAAAGCTAATGGAAGCTCTTGAACCACCACTGGAGGAGCAGCAAATTTGATTTTTAAACTGTGGATATATGCTCTACAAAGTTGTTTGTTGAAACCATTTGTTGAAAGTATAGCTAAATAGCCTAGTTGGATTAGTAGTTGTTGATGTGTATGGTATGCTGTGTTTAACTGTCTCAATAGGATTACAGAGAATAAGCATTTGGTTATTTTTTCATGGTTTCTGTTTGTGTGTCTCATAAGTCAAATTCATACTGTATATCCCAGATGGGTAAAATTTCTCTAATTTCTTTTAAGTGCATTTGAATAATATGAAGATGTAGGTGTTCCATTTAACAATCATGAGCAAGTTGTACTCAATTTCAAACATCTAGTTAAAGTATCTTTTTTTGTGAAACTAATTTCAGACAATGGAAATTATTGATTGGAATGTTTATGAATTAGACATGAAAAGTTAGAGGAATTTTGTTCTCTTAAATGTATTTTCAGATCATAAACATTACTTTGACGTTTCTATTTGCTCATAAATTTAGTTTTTTAAAAAATCTTGAATGGTTTCTAAATGTTAACTTTTATGTCATGGAAAATTAGAGTCTCAGGGTTGCTGATTTTCTGCTAAAAGGGGGAAATTGAGTAAGTTTAAAAAATTGTTTGCAGCTTTCTCCTATAGGAAACTGAGAAAGGTGAGTTTGATTTTAAGTCTTGTATTAGTTGTTCCCTTTGGAGTCTTCCATTCTGTATCTTATCCCAAGATCTGGCCCTTCACTTCCCTGGGAGCTCACACCAATAGATGATCCTTAACTGCCAAATATGTTAGAGATGTATCTCCTACTCCTGGGCCTTACCTTCCACCTGTTGGGGCTTCATATCAGGGTAATGAGTAGGAACTGAAAGTCTTCCAGATTCACAATAGAAAATTTTGTAAATGTTTCTGTTTGAGAATGTGTCAATTTTATGTTTTTAAAGTTGCTACTGTAAATACCTTGAGCCCATTCATGGATTATTTTATTCTAAAATATTTTGTCATATGTGTATCAACCAAATTAAAAACAAAGGCTTTCATGTCACCAACTTCTTCATGTGTGTGTTTTCTTATTCATTGTATGATATCCAGGTTCCATTTTCTCCTATTTTCACTCGTTTTCAGCATACTAATTTTTTTCATATCTGGAGCAGCATTTTCTCACTTATTTTCTCAGAATTCTATGGTCAGGTAAGTTAAGGAATCACTGTACTGGGTGCTCCTTGTGGAAAATCTCATCAGTGCACATTACTTTATTAAAGATTGTTTAATCTCAGTAGTTGTCAATCCTGGCTGCCTCATTTAAAAAATGTGAAGCATTTAGTGCCATAAGGATTCTGATGTGTAGCTAGGATTGAGATACTGGCTTTAATCTGTTCCCAGACATTGTTGAACAAGGAGTGCATTTTTTCATGACATCCAAATTAATATACCAATTGGGAAGACAATGTTTAGGTAATAGTGGGAAGGTCTTACAGGCTTCAGGTGTATCACTTTATTGAGCACAATCAGGGTAAGTACTATAAGTAGTTGATGTTATCACCGTTATTTTACACTGCACCTTGAGAATAAGCTTCCAGTTCTGGAGTTTCTAGGCATGATGCCAACAAGTAGGACAGGTAAGGTATCTTGGATTTACAGTTGTTTTTTTCTCATCTGTACTAACTTGATTAAAATTATGAATAGAAAACGGGTTTGCACTACCCAGAAACCCTTTTGAACCCTGCAGTCTCAAACCAGCAATGTTAATGCAACATTATTTTCCTTAGGACTAAACACTTTTTGGTGCAAACGTCTCACAGAATCCTTCCTAGACCTTTGCTCAATGTGGAGCCAACTAGATCTCCTGACTTCCTATCCGATGTGGGTTATTTTCGTAGTGTTGTCCTAGGATAGAGGATATTATGCTAGGGTAAATGGTGACTTATACGTAGTTTAGGCCTTAATGCGTTAACCCTGTTGGTTAAACCAGCATGTTCTTGGCTCACCTCACTGGTGGCTTCCCACTTTCTTTTACCTCTAAGATCAGGGTAAGCTGTGCCATTACTTTAGAACCTATTAACTTTTTTTAACCTTGATAACTTTGCCTCCTATACAATATCATCCCTCTAATCAATATGGCCTTATAGTACATTTCCATTTTCTTATTTTCCTATGTGATTACAACTATTTTTAGTGACTCTCAAACCAGTGATTATACTTAATCTGCAAGGGAACCAATTGTATCTTTTACTCAACATTCATGGACTTGATGCCATTATGTTTTAGGTGACTAGTTTTCATTAATTTGAAACTACATGAATTGTGATGTGTCTATAGCGGATTTTTTTTTCTTTTTAAAATATTGTGGATTCTATAGCTTTGTCTTGGATGAAGACAGAAAAATGCTTATCAAATTAATCTGTAAGCATCATAAAAAGAGGGGTGCCTTTTTAAGTTGAATTATACTCACAGGTCTAAAAACCCCTGAAATTGTACCCCTTTCACAACCTGTTTCTGTTCACATGTAATTTTGATCATGTGTTGTATTTCTTACCGTTTTAACAAATTACATGAAACAGTGGCTTAAGACACAAATTTGTCCTCTGACAGTTCTCTTCTTCACTGGGCTAAAGTCAAGGTGTCATCAGGGCCGTATTCTTTGCTGGAGTCTCTAGGAGACTCCATTCCCTTCCTTTTTCTAGCTTCTAGAAGCTGCCTGCACTCTTGTTTAAAGGTTCCCTCCCTGCATCTTAGCATCATAACCTCTCTCTTGCCCTGCTTCCATTGTCACATCTCTCTGACTGTTCCGCTATCCTTTTCCCCTTGAGAACCCTTATGATTACATTGAGCCACCCAGATAATCTAGGACGATTTCCCTATTTTAAAGTCAGCTGATTAAGCAACCTTAAATCTCCTTTGCTATACAAACTACCATATTCACAGGGTCTGGCAGTTGGGACTGGATATCTTTGGAGGCTATTCTGCCTGCCACACTGGGTTTGGGAATGGAGGTGATTTGATGCCTCTGCTTGGCCTAAGCAAGCCTGGTTGCCTTTCTTCAGCAGTACATCTGTTGCCGAACTCATACTCTGGGACCTCTAGTGTCAACCCCAACCCACCCTTTACATATCAAAATAATTCCTCCACAATACTGATTTTATATTGCATTCTCAATACAAAATGACCCCTTAAGGTCCAGTTACTTAAGGCATTGGCAAATGATACCTTACTCAAGAAACCCACCCCATCTTGTTCATTGCTTTTACTTCCCCATCTGTAATACTCTTTTTCCTAATTAAAGTCCTACCTTCACTAAACCTGGCACAGTTCACTCCACCTGCAAGGCTACTCTTGCCAAACTGCTTTTCCTTTTATAAGTTGGAAAAAGATCCTATAAGACTGAATCGGACTTCATTTAATGTGAATTCAGTCCAGGAATGCTACATTTTCCCTTACCAATTCCCCAGACTGGACACTATGCTCAATTCTAAAACTGAAAATACTGCCAAAATAAAATCTGATATTTCAACACCTTTTACCCTTATCAATTAGCTTAGTTGGTGTGAGCATATTTTTGCTTCTAAAACAAGCCAATCTCATGCAAATGCTTGCCATTGGCCACAGGGAGGATTAGATGAACTAGATAGAAAGCCTACTAAATTTTTACTTGATTTGTATAAATGCAAGAGTTCTAGGTCAAGTGAACAAAAATCTAACTTGAATCATAAAAACAGTCATGGCTCTGCAATCAGTTCCCAGACTTGAGTCAGTTTAAAGACTCAGAGCCCCTTGAATGAAAGGGAGGCCAAGTCCCCTTGAGCAGGGACCCCAGTACACTGCCAAAAAATGTCACTTTTAATCCTCTCTCACAGCTTTACCAGAAGGGAACTGTGGTCATTTACCTGAATGTGCTTTGGGGAAAAAGATATAATCAGACCCTTCAGAAATGTGTGGATACTGTCTCTGAACTGATTCCAGGAAAACTCAAGCATAACTAGTCCTCCAATCAGAGTAGGTACTTACGGAGTTCAGATAATAGAGTTACAGCTCAAGTCCATCTCACAATGGGTCCCCCAATCATCCTGCTGTTATTTCCCCAGTTCTGGAATGCATAATTAAGAGTAGACATACTCAGGAACTGGCAATATCCCCACATTGGTTCCCTGACCTGTGGGGTGAGGGCTATTGTGGGAAAGGCCAGTTGGAAGCCACTAGAATTGCCTCTACATTGGAAAGTAGTAAACCAAAAGCAATCAGGCAAAGAGGATTCTGAGATGATGGTGGAGTAGGAAGCACCTAGTTAGCAATTGCACTGGCAGAATTTGATATAACTATTTTGGAACTCTGGAGCCTGTTAAGGCTTGCAACTTTCAGGAGAAGGCTTTGGTAGAATATTATAGTTAATTTTGGTCAATTTCAGCTCTTCACACAGTAGCAGCCACCCATTCCCCACCTCCAGCCATGTGATTATCTTGCGTACAACTTGTCAGACCTTAGATGGGTAAAAGACCCCATCTCTCAAATATTGGGGATATGTGCTCTAATTGCTAATTGCTGCTTTTGATAACAGAGGTGCAAAGAGGTGGACAGCCATTCTTATTGCACTCCCCTCCCCTCAATTGTTGCAAACCCCTCTCCCTCCAGCTGAAATGACTTTTAGGAGAGTTAAATCAATGATCAATGGAAAATATTGAGGCTGAGAAATAGAATGGGAAAAAAAAAAACAACCCTGAAAAGTGAGCAGAGCCTAAGGGACCTGTGGGATACTATAAGCAGACAAAAATATGCATTGTGGGAGTCTCAGCAAAAGAGAGGCAGAGTATATATTTGAATGACATATTTGAAGAAATAATGGCTGAAAACTCCCCAAATTTGATGAAAAACATGAATATAAACATTCAAGAAGCTAAGCAAATTCCAAGATCAACTCTCAGATCAACTCAAAGAGACCCACACTGTGACACGTTATAATCAAACTTTCAAAAGATAAAGAGCAAATCCTGAAAGCAATAAAAGAAGACAGTCATCACATACAATGGATCCTCGATAAAAATGTTTACAGATTTCTTACCAGGAACTTCGGAGGCTAGAAGACACTGGATTGATATATTTAAAGTGCTAAAAGAAAAAAAAAAACAACAAGAATCCTGTATCTGGCAAGTCAAGACATTCCCAGATAAACAAAAGCTGAGGGAGCTCCTGACCACTAGACATGCCCTACAAGAAATGATCAGGTGAGTTCTGCCAGGTGAGATGAAAGTACACTAGACAATAAGTACCTTGTAACAATAGTTTGGAACTACTTTTTGTTTTCTACATGATTTAAGAGGGTAATACATTTAAAGAAAAAATTATTAATGTAAAACTAACATTACTGTGACTTTGCTTTATAACTCCAAACATTATTTTCTACAGAATAGAAGAAATTAATGCATTTTTTAAAATATTGATTTATATTTTGGGGGCACAAAATCCATAAAGATGTAATTCTGTGATATCAACAACCTAAAGGGAGCTGTAAAGGAGCAGAATTTTTTGTTATTGAAGATAAGCTGCTGTAAATTCAAATTAGAATGTTAAAACTTTAGGATGTTAATCTCTATGGTAACCACAAAGAAAATTACTATAGAATATACTCAAAAGGAAATTAAGAAGAAATTGAAACATTTCACTACAAAAAAAAAAATCAGCTAAATGCAAAGTAAGACAAATATAAGAAATGAGGGATAAAAAATATAGACAAACATTCTATATGTTTCATATAGAATTTTCTATAGGCATATAGAAAACAATACAACGTTTCATCTGGTAGATGAGCAAAAACTCAACCTCAGCAAGATAACTGACTGACCAATTATGGCCTGAGGACCATCCATGAGCCCACCTTATAGGAGGGAGCAAGAGTGGGAGCTGGGCCCCCAGAAGCTTTTGCTGGCGGGAATGGAGCTCTTTCTCTTCTGCCAGGCAGAGCTGACTCTGCTGAATGACCATCTAAGGTTCACACAGCCAACCAGGGTGAAGCAGGGCGTAGCAGTGCCTGGTACATTGTAGGCACTCAACAAATACTACACAAGTGAATGAGCTTTTCACATATATGCAAGTGAAAGGCTACCAGGAACCCTATGCTGGCCAGATAAGTTCTTTTTATGCATGGCCAATGTATTGTGATAGAACAAAGCCAACTCTCTTCCAAACAGTCTTGTTTGCTCCTGTGTAGGGGGTGGCAGAAGGCACTTTGCTTCAAGCAGGCTTCCCCAAGAATGAAGGTCACCTGCTTTTGCTGGTGAAAAAAAGCAGAAGTGGTGAGCATAGAAACTAACCTGGCCTTGGATACTGTTTGTGGTTGCTGGATACTGGAGCTGCAGGACGACCCCAGGACTTCTTTCCTGCCCAACATTCTGTGTGAGTTTGGAAGCCAGGCTCCCTCTCCAAGCAAAGATTTTCACCACCTAGTCATCACCAAAACTGAGGTAAGGCACTGACAAAGCTAAAGACCTATTTTCTTGGATGTTACAGCTTTAAGGCATGACAAGCACACACTTCTTGACATACTGAGAATAACAAGCATAGTGGTTGAGAGCTTGGACTGTGAAGTCAGACTAACCTATGTTTGAACGTACTCCATTACTCCATGTGTGTGTGGATATGCAAAATGGAGTAGACTTGTAGGACCTACCTCATAAGGTTGTGGCATAAGATAGCATAAAGCACTCAGGGCATTTAATAAAGTGCCTGGCACACTGTACTTAATAAATGTTAGATGCCATTGTTACTTCATGCTCTGATTGAATAATACTAAGAACTTTGACCACTGGTATGAAAAATAAGTTTCATATTTCAGGGTTTTATGTCTTACCTCTTCTTGGCAATGAGTTAGGGTCTTTGGGAATTTCATATTATCAAGTATCTGAATTATGAATAGCCAACTTGTAACCACCCTGAAAATATTCACGTTGGACTCCCACCCTGGGGTTGGAGCTCCAGTGGTCAAGAAGTTGTATCTGATTTTCCGTGTACCCTTCCTGCTGTCACTACAGAAATGAGGCTTCAGGTCCTGGTTAAAATGGCCTAGTCTCCACTTCCTCATCCAGAGGACTTTCCTGCCTCCCAGGCTGGGCAAGGCACTCAGACACCTAATACTCTATTGTTACTGACTTTTAGTGGAGTATCTTCCTCTCCTTGAAGACAGAGACCTGCATGCCATAATCCTGGAATCTAGGACTTTCTCAAATATTTGATGAATGAGGAGTGGATGGGGCATTCTTTGCTACCCAGCATTTCCCCATGTATACAATGTTACCTGTTGGTAGTTTTCAACCCTGGTTACACATTAGAATCACCTGGAGAGCTTTAAAAACTACTGGTTCCTAGGCCCCACCCAAGACCAGTGAAATAGTTTAGGTGTCAGGCATAGGCCTGGGTGGTTTCTAAGCTCACATGCTTCCAAACACAGCCAAGGTTGAGAATGATGGTTATAAACCATGACCATTAGATCCTCAGTTTTACCTACAGTCCACCTGTGCTGTGGTAAGAGAAACTCGCCATACGGGAAGGAGACCTGCCTTCAAGTCAGAATGCACCTTACCTCTCTCCACCTCCTTTTTTTTTTTTTTTTCAATCTTTGAAAAGGTAATATGACATCTACTTCATTAGGAAAAAAGTGATTAAGAGAAAGTGGCTCTGCACATTGTAAATCACATTTGTGATGGAAACAGGAATGTCTAATCACTGTATTTCTAGTTAGAAAATTCAAAATCTAAATGAGCAAAGGCTAAATGAGTTCAGTTTTTGAATTGTGATCTCTCTACACTCAGGGAGGGAAGAAGGTTGAAATGAAGCCAGACTGAGCCATGTAGGTGCCCACTGTGGTTAATAGGTTGGTTCTCTTTCAAGCTGATAGTCTAAATATTTGCTCAATATTCATTTAGAAGAGGCTGAGTGCCAGGTGGGGGAGGACACAGGCAGCTCTAAGAACAAACTCTCTGAAGGCATTTTAGTGACCAATTCAGCTCTAAGAACAAACTCTCTGAAGGCATTTTAGCGACCAACCAGTGGTCCTGCGGGAAGCCCCATGGGAAACATCACCTCCACCATGCATTTCTTCTAAATTGTCCTTCCTACCACATGGAGTTCTCATTTTGAGAGGAGTTCTAGTGAAAAGAATTTTCACTATCTTGGAGCATCTCAAGTGCAGCTCTGTCTTCATCCAGCTCTTCAAAGTAGAGGCCTGGTGGGCTCAGGGCCTCTGGGCTCTCTACATGGTCTAGCTGGAGGTTACTCATCAAAAGTTCACATGATTGTTCCCAGTGGAAAACTACTGCCCATGTTTCACTTGTGGAATTTCCTACCATTTGTGAGACCATGTACCTTTGGTACATGTGGGAGCTGGTCTGCCTGGGGATCCTGGCTCGGTGGGGAGATGGCAGCCTCTGCTCTCCTTGCTCAGCCTGTTCCCTTCAAACCATGAGTGGTGGGATTCTCTCTGGACAGAATTTGAGGTATGCAGAAAGTATCATGAGACAATATATCTATCCAAATGATTAAGAGTTTTCTTGTTTTTAAGGAGTCTAAATTTTCTAACATTATTCCTTTAAACAGTAAGCTGGAGGAGAGATGGCATTTAAGGCTTGGAGGTAAGTGAACAAATGGCAGAAAGAACCAGTGATTTGGAATAACAAGACTTGGGTAAGACCTTGTTCACTTATGGATCTGCTAGTCTTTGGCACATTAATTGGTTTGTCTCTAACCAATTAATACCTGCTTCATGAAATGAATTCAAGGACCCAATAGGAAAAGATTTGTGAGGTGGTTTAGGAAAATAGTTAAAGGTATGGGCTTGAAGTCAAAGTATAATTTCCAGAAGGCTAAACTCTGAATATGTTTCAGAGTTATCAGCTTGTGAGTGCAGATTGAGCAAATAAGCTAATTCAAACAGGGAATTTGGGGACCAGCAGTTTATATAGTTGGTAAAGGCAGGCTGAAATAACTTTGCTAAGTTACAGAAAACTGGTTAATGGGACTACAGTCATGTACCGCATAACAACATTTCAATGAACAGCGGACCACCTATACGATGGTGGTCCCATAAGATTATAATGGAGCTGAAAAATTCCTGTTACCCAGTGACATGGTAGCCATCATAATATCACAGCACAACACGTTACTCACGTATTTGTCATGATACTGGTGTAAACAAACCCAATGCACTGCCAGTCGTATAAAAGCATAGCACATATAATTATGTACAGTACATAATGCTTGAGAATGATAATAAAAACATGTTACTGGTTTATATATTGACTATGCTTTTTATTTTAAAGTGCACTGTTTCTACTTATAAAAAAGTTTGCTATAAAATAGTATGTCATGTTACACAGGCAGCAGCCTCATATATCTCACGGTTCTGTGTCTCTTGATTACATCACTTTCTCCTGTGCTTAATTTAATCTCATGTTGCTTTTTAAATTTAGCGTAGCCTAAGAGTACTGTGTTTATAAAGTCTACAGTAGTATACAGTAATGACCTTGGCCTTCACATTCACTCACTGACTCACCCAGAGCAATTTCCATTCCTGCAGGCTCTTTTCATGGTAAGTGCCCTATGAAGATGTACTGTTTTTAATCCTTTACACCATATTTTTACTGTACCTTTTGTACGTTTAGATATGTTTAGATACACAAATACTTACCATTGTGTTATAATTACCTACAGTATTGAGTACAGTAACATGCTATACAGGTCTATAGACTAGAAGCAATAGGCTGTACCATATAGCCAAGATGTGTAGTAGGCTATACCATCTAGGTTATTGTAAGTGCACTCTATGATGTTCACACAATGACACGATCACCTAACTATGTGTTTCTCAGAACATATCCTCATCATTCAGTGGCACGTGATTGTATTTCCAAAATACATTCTATAAAACCTATAGGTAAAATGTTATTTCTTTCTGATAAGGTGTGCCGTAATCTTTAAGATAGTTGAAAAATGTTTTTAGAAAGCATATTTCCCAGTTAGTCATTCACCCAATTAAATACGTTTTATAATTTCTACCTCCCATCAATTAAAAAATACTTATATGCTAGTTGCCAGACAAAAGTTTTTAGCAGTATATATTTTACTCTCTTATAAATACATATAAAATGTTTAGTAGTGGTCTAAAACAAAATTAAAGAATTTATTTATGAGTTTTAAAATCTTAATTCTTCCCAAAAGCCCAACGTTAGAGTTTGATATACTCATATGCACAGATTTACTGAGGAAATGTAACTCTCGTCACATTTTTTGCTTCATCGACAACTCAGAATTTTAGTTCTACATTATATTACATTGTTTTACTTTAGGTAATAGGAAATTTTGACCGTACTGCTTTTAGTGATCTCTTACAAGGTGTATTCCTAGGTTTTTGAATCAATAGGTCCTCATTTTGAGACAAATTTCACATAC